>NC_056747.1:538761701-539046701 GCF_019279795.1 Protopterus annectens | reverse complement strand
TGGTACAGAAGTGCTACACAAAGCAGCTTGATACAGTTGCACAGTAACCTATAAGTCACTGAAGTCAGTTACTCTTTACTAAATAGCTCTTCCCTGCTGCACTGCTCTCTGACATCATACTGCACCATGATTCATAAATTATCTCATTTATTAGGTGTGACAATTGCAGGAACTATAATCATTAACATATTATTGCAGTCAGGGGACCTTCTGCTGTAAAAAGTAATTTGAGATCGGAGTGGGGGGTATCACTGTTTAACTGTGCGGGACTGGTGTGGTTGTGGCAGCTGGTTTTGCACTACTGGAGACTTCCTGACCAGGAGAAGTTTTTTTTTCCTGGAAAGAAAAAAAAATGGTGTTCACACTCACAAAGGTAAATATTAACATAGTAGTGAAAGCCATAAGTCACAAATCTGCAGAGCAGATAATTCATGCATTCATTCACTAAGTAAGACACATGCAACAAATGTAAACCAATTCATTGCAAAACAGCAATAATTTCAAGAGAAATGTTGTCCATAGGCCTGCAGTAAAGACTGATGCAAACACAGAAAAATGAAGGGACAAAATTATAATTTTTAAAGTGATGCTGATTTGTTCATATGACTTGGTTGTATTCCAGAGGAGTACAGATACAAGATAAATCCATGGGTTTCTCCAGCAGTACATGTGACAATAAGAGTTCTATTTGCAGCAAAGCAAGAGATAGAAAAGGAACTAAAACAGCAGGAGCAAGTAGGTTAATAGTGAGAGAAATGTAGTTTACTCATGGATCAACAGTATGATCACTGGTTAAACCAGACAAGATTAGAATCTGTGTTGATCCTTTCTTCATGAGCAAAGCAATTTTAAGGGAACACTTCATTCAAGTCTTTTGAAGATGGTTTATCTATGATGACAGTAAGTAAACATTTTTCAGTGCTTAACACTAGCTAGGATTTTTGGCAAATCATATGAAACCCAGGCAATTCATTCCTATTCATATTAACATACACACACTGATTTCTGAGAATGTCATTTGGTATTTAACATGTGAGGTATTTCAGTAAGTAGATATGCATGTTGTAGAGTGTCTTTGCATTGAGAACATTATGGGTGATATACCAGTTTGGGTGAGACCAAACTGGAACAAGATGAAAGGGTGCAAAGTTTTTAGGCTGAGGCAAAATAATTTCATGTTTAATATGCGGACATGTAAAATATATATAAGGAGTATCACTCATGGGCCATATCTTGTCAAAGGAAACTGTGAAGTCAAATGAAGAGAAGGTCAAAGTAGTAGTTTGAATTAAAATACCAACAAGTAAAAAAGCAAATAAGCATCACTGGAATGTTTTGCTTGGATCTTTAGTTATCTATGCTTATTCTAAACTCATTGGGTGTATCTGAACCTTTATTGAAACTGAGAAATTCAGAGTGTGACATTCCTAAAAAGATTCAGAGTAAAGTTTCACAGTGTTGAAGAGAAAATTCATCATCCTTATGCCTCTCCCTCTGGAACCCCTGTTCTCCTTGTAAGTGCACTATTAACAAGTTTATACATTACCAAAATCACACTAGCCTTTACGTAGTTCTCTGGCAACAGTCTGTCCCATTCTTGAATAATAAAACCACATTCTTCTACTATCCAGAAGTCTCATTTTATGTAGGCATCTTTTAAATAAATAAGTCAAAGTCTCAGCCAGCATTTATTATTTTTCTTTAATATTTGCAGTGCCACACATTAAAACCATACTGTATTATATCAGTATATTTTATAAGCATTTTCTTTATTTCATTTTATCCTAAAATATTAATTAAAATCTGCTTGATCTGGATATGGGGTAATATATACAAACTCTGCAATCATGCAAATGTAAATAAAAAATAAATTACTTAGAACAAATGAATAAATGATGGTGCACAATTAGAAACGTATCCTATAGAACACAATGAGTGGGGGAGTCCAGCATCAGTGTGTTCATTTCCTCCACATGGAACCTTATCCAATTTGCATTCAGTGATGTAGAAGGAAGCCAAACCATACATGACACCTTTTTATCTAAAATAAAAAAAATATTTTTTTACAAAAACAAGCAAGCCACTCTGCCAAAAAAAAAAAAACTACCACTGATAAAAAAAGCTGAATGCACATTTTTCTTTCTACTTGTACTAAAGGGCTAAAACTAGTTTCAGCAGAAAAAACAGGTATGCAGACCTCAGCACCCTAGATCCAACAGGACAATCGAGACCCAGGATTATCAACGAAGAAGGCACCATCATCCACAGGAGATTCTCCCCCTTGAGAAACTCTATTTTACATGGGTTTTAACACATGTGCTTCACCTCTATTGCTTCTACCCCTTACCTGACACTATTGGATGTACATTCATGATAATCTACCTTAGAAAGGTTAAAGTACCCTCCTCCCATACAGGAAATTTTCAAAATTTCCCTCATATCACAAAATGTAATATAACCTCCATTGCTTATTCCCTTGCTACCCTGTATCTGTTCTATTCCTCATCTAAAACATACTTTCTCATATAAGCATTATTCTGTTTCTACAATCTCTCTGTAATATACATCTTAGCACACTCATTGTCCTTGTCATATTTAGCCCTCCATACCTTCATCCTTGTTTCCATTCTTACTTCAGTATCTGGCAGAATAGCCCACAATGGTGTGATTTAGGCTGACTCACTTTGAAAATGTATTTCATTTGGTTTTATCTGTAGTTTGTATTTATGCATCATGTGGTTTATACTAGAAGTCATGTTATTCAGACCTCACACTTTCTTCAGTTTTTGAAGTCTGTGGATTGATAAATCAGTCACTCTTTCTTGACCTGTTTTTCTGGTATTTGACCATAAATAGGTGTGAACTGATGCTCTGCTTCTGAAAGATCTGGGTCTCGCTGAGTCTCTATGCATATGACTGCTTCTGAAAGGCCTGTTAAATCCCTTCATGAGAAGGAGTTAGTGGGTATAATTATGTATTTGTCCCTAAGTAAAATATATGGAAAATATTTTAAGGTAAATTATGTGTAAACAACTGACCTGTAGTTTTAATCACCACATGAACATAATTAGCAGAATTATTAGCACAGTGGAAACACATATTTTTCTTAATTCACCATTTAACTTAATATCTTAAGTCTCTCTGGCTCATTTTCGCCCAATGTAGGAAAACCACTAATACATGTCACTAGATTTCACAGAACATGTATAAATAAGAAAATAAGATTTACTTAAGCATTTAGGAAAAAGTTGTTGTATCTTTCGACTTTTCCTGGTTTGGGGTCGCCACAGCGGAACTCCGGTCTGCTAATGATTGGCAGCAGATTTTTAAGTACCGAGTTGCCAGCTTTCAAAGAAGGTACGCCCATTCACGCATGTCTGCACACAGAAGATGCTTCAGCTGAGAATCGAACAGGACAACATCTTACTGTGAGGCGACAACGTTACCGCAGCACCACCACCGCAGTGCATTTAGGAAAAAGTAAAGGTCATAATTCTTTTTTACTAAATCTTTAAGGTTATTAAAACTGCATATAAAATAATTTTAAGTCCATAATATTCCCTTTTTCCAAACAAAACAAAGTTCTTACACTTGTCCTCTGTAATTTCAGATCAATCACTTCAGGACAGTTTTTTCCCTTATAAAGAAAACAGACTGAACTGGTTAACAGCTTCCTGTGGAACTTCAAGGTTTTCCAGTTACCTTGTCTCTCTCATTCTATCCCCTATGCATTCTTCCCGAATTTTTCCATCTGGATATTTCTTTCCCTTTTTGTAATTGTTCCCCATTTTTATTAACAAAGAAGGCATATGTGGGTTTAATCACCTGCAACAATGCTTAAACACCACAGCTTCATGTATCACACAGCAGTCAGTAGAGGACACTATATTGCATGACCCCCAAGTTCAATCAGCCAACCAAATCCTTTCTAAGTTGTCCCATGATCTCAATGGCAAAAGAGTTTCTTTTCTTCAAAAATGAATCTGAATGGGACATTTATTTATTTTTTTTGCAAAACGTCCAACTTAGGAATAGGTATAGAACCATGGCTGGCTTCATCATCATATATTAATACTTTGCACAGACATTTCTTTATGTGTCCCGTGTTTGATCAAGGAAACAGCCTTCCATTGCAGCTCTTTTATTAGTAGATTCAGAACACTGGAGTTTATTCTGATATTAAGTTAATCTTCTACAGTATGAAATGAATGAAGTGGCAGACCTTTGCTCTTTGCAGCTAAAAAGTCGTTCTCTGTAAGTTTTATTTTATCTGCACCAGTTGTGTATGACAGTCTGTTATTCTCCTGCCAAATTTGTTCTTCCTTAACTGTAGACTCATCTGCATCATCATCACCCCCCCCCCATGTTGTCAGTATGGTCTGCACCAACTGATTGCATTTTTCTAAAACACCACTCGATCTACAAGTGTTGCATGTTTTTGCCAAAGGAGTTATCTTTTAAGGCATTTTCAGTTTGAATACTTTGACCTGTGTCTGTAGGTTTTCTGTGGGCACTAATTCCATCTCATATTTTCTACTGACCTGTTCTTTCCTCTCCACCTTAGAACTTATGTGTGCATTTACCTTCTGTAGTTCACACCTCAGTATGGCTATGTGTCTGCTGCAACACAAGTCTTCCAAAGCATTTGCATGCTTGACAATTTCAAGCATGGTGTCCAGAACATCAGGCTGTTTGATACTTATATCATTTTGTTTCACAAGGAGTCTCTCTGGCTCATTTCTTGATATTTTTTCTTAATGCAGGGAGACTTTTCTTTTATTGTAGCAGAAGGATACAGTATCCTTAACATTTTTGTTCTTGTTAGGTTTTTATGTTGAAACTTCAATACCTTTATTTATTTAAGAACTTACATCAGATGCATGTAGTGAGTCTTTTGGCTTAGACTTCATGACAGGGCTATATTCCGCATTAAATACATTTGAGGTACTCTGTACAGTTCCATTTTGATTTGTGTTTGTTTCTGCAGCTTTAGGCTGTGTAACTGTTTTATGATTACACCAGGTTCACTAGTTCAGCCTTCAATACACTTTAGTTCAGTTGTTTTTATATCTTTCAGACTCAAAATGGCTCTGCTGTTCCCTATAATAGTAATCTCTTTATACCTAAAGTCTTCAGTATTAACTTAACATACAAGGCCATGTCAAACCCAGAGCTGTTGGACATGCTCCTCTTAAAGAAATCCCAATCCCTCAGAGCCACATGCTCCAGTGATCTAAACCTTGTCATCACAATGAACAAAACATGCTGGAGGGATATTTTCCTGACCCAGAGACTCCCCAGACTCTGGAATAGACTGCCCCTACATGTCAAGCAGAGTGCCTCTTTGGCCCTCTTCAAAAGGAACCTTGACGATTGGATGGGAGATAGGATATTCACCCTGGGGATCATGTCAGCTGCCCTGCTACATAGGGGTTCAAGTAAGTAAATACTGTGGGAAGAAATAGCCAGGGAATTGTTATGGCTAGGCTTGTATAGGCCCTAGAGCTGATAAAATAGTATCAACCTATGAACCTATTTTGTCCTCTTTGAGAGAATTATTTTCCTTGTGCAAGTCTGGTATAGCATTATGACTTTGTTATATCATCTCAGCATTAGAAGCAAAGATTAACCATTTTTTTATCTTTTTTTTTATCTTTTTCTCTCCTCTACCAGTTGATCATTAAATCTCCACAATACTGCATGTGCCTATTCATGCAATGGCAGTACTGACCACCCTCAGATTTGCCCTAAGGGGATTCTGTGTGACGAATCACCATTCAGGCAGATATTAGGGATGCTTGGGCTCTCACTGGGATCTTAGTAAGACCCAGTCTCCTCTTCTGGTGGTGACATACACACCTACATCATTGCAGGAACTAACAGTGATCCTTCACATGCAGGACAAAAAGCTATCATCACTGGCAATAGGCAGATAAAGTGCATGTCCCTCCATACACTGAATCCTCCTTTCTATGCTTGAAGCCTCCTTCCCTTTCCACCAGGGTGGCTGTCATAGTCAGTAAGGAGCCACCTCTCTGCTGTACAGGATATGCATCATCCATCCTCATAACCAGCAAAATCATTGTCTGGGGTTGCCAATTAAACATAGGTTGCTTTTGTGCTAGTCAGTGTTTTATTACTTGACACTCAGCTGGCTTTACTTCAAGGATTTGTTTTAGATGTTATTTTCATCCCAGAGTATTGCACTTAACTGCTATCTTGAAAATGTTCGATTCTCAGCTAACGCATCTTCTGTGTGGAGACATGTGTGAATGGGCGTACCTTCGTTGAAAGTTGTGCATCAGGGCTGGCAACTCGGCATGTAAAAATCTACTATCATTAGCGGACCGGAGTTACGCTGTGGCAACCCCTAACCAGGAAAAGCCGAAAGACACAACATGGCTTATCTATCAAACAATGCAACTTTGTCTTTTCTTCTTGCAGTCATTCATTCTTTTTGCATTTTTGTTCTGGTTCCATGATGAGTTGACTTAGTATAGTTCAGTCACTGGTGTTGCATTTTCTAGTTCTTTATATATAAATAGTACTTTTCAGTTCCTCACTGGTAAGCACTATTCATTTTTATTTACTCTTTCAAATTTCTTTTTTACAAAAGTTTCTGTATAATTCTTGATTTTGCTTTTAGTTTCTTTAAGTTGTACCTTTAGAATCTCAGTTTGGACATCCTGCTGCTTCACTTTTAGATCAGTTAGGGAATTGTTAACTATTTGCAGCTCTCACTTTGTAAATAAACCATTAGGTTGGATCTGAAAGTTATTTCTCTGTTGTCTTTCAAGTTCAACCACTAGTTTACATTATATTACTCATTTTTAATGTACATGCAGTAAGTTTTAATTACTTTAAAATGTTCCATTTTTTTCCTTTTTACTTGCGATATCAGTTACAGTAGTACTTTCAAATTTATCGTCTTTCAATGTTCCAACTTGTACAGATAGTCTAGAGAGTTTTTTGAGTCAAGTTAATAATCTTCTGCTGATCAAAGTCAACATACATAATTTTTAAACCCAATCATTTATTTTAATTTTCAGAAACCACCTGTTTCAAGTTTGCTACAGATTATCTCTGCTATGCAAAAGTGCCCTCTAGCTAACTTGATATTTCCACGCTAATAAGTAAGGTTTTAATATGGACATTTATAACACTTGACTGCAAAACACCTATTTGTTCTAAAAAGTCAGAAATATTGAAATGCAAAGTATTTTTTGTTATTAGGCTTAGTTGTCCAGCACCACTTTCTTCAAACACAACTTAACAAACATCTGTTCCCTTTTCATGATGGCAGCTCACTTATTGTTTTGTTTATTATACATGTTATCTATCATTTTAAGCACTGATAATTTACACTATCATAACCAGTTCCACCAAGGTTGCACACAATTTTCTTTCCTGGAGTACACAGCAATGAAACTCTTTCTCCTGTCACAGGGAGCAGATTTTAGATGTAGTGTCTTTAAAAAACTTCTAGTTTCACAAAACACAATTAGAAATTTGGTGAAACAGTTTTTCTTACTGCAGATTACTACTATAATGTTAACAGAGAATTTAATTTCCCAAGCAGACTTTTAACTGCCATGAAGACTCAGTTTTGTTATTGGAGCAAGTCTACATTTCACCACTCAAAAGACATATTTCTGTTTTTTTAATTCTTGCACACTTTGTCACTGGTCTCTTACTACTCCTCACAAAGAAAAAGTGAGTTTGGGCATCACCTTGCAAGATTCAGTGCTACAAGGTTATACCATTTATAGGTTTACTATCAAAATGCCGCCGTGCAATTGCACGGCTATGAAGTATTCGAACACCATGTGTTCAAATACTTCATAGTTTGGCAGGTTATGTGAGCAAACGTTATTATTGCGAATGGACTGTGCATTCACAATTATAACATTCGCTCATGTAAGAGGATCATGGTACAGTGCGGTTAGAGAAATACATCCCTTTCCTCACTGTAGTGCGATCTCGGAGTTGGAATATTAAGTTATGGGGGTGTGGGGGGTGCAGGGGGTCTTGCCCCCCTGCATAAATGTAAGGCTATTTAGGTAGGGAGTTAAGGGAAGGGTGGGAGTGCTGTTGATTGTCGAAAATGTTGCGAGCGACATTTTTGACAATTAACAGCTGTTTTTGACTTTAGGTACATACGGAAATGTGTACGTTCGGCGAAACACTTTGCTAATACATACACATTTTATTTTAACTTTCGACTTATTACACATTTTATTTTAACTTTCGACTTATTGATAGTAAACCCCATTAATAACTTTCTACATACTGCACATTTCTCAAGCTTGACTCACACACACACACACACACACACACACACACACACACACACACACACACACACACACACCTCTCAGTAGAATACAGTTTCTACCTAACTGTTTTAGGACCAAAAAAGTTCTTTTCAGAAAGCTTTACCAGCTTTCTAGTAGACAGTGATTTTCAATTTCTTTAAACATGGATCAATTCACAAATGCAGAAAATAATGTCCAGTTTGTAGCAGTTATTCTGTTCACTGGTGCAACACACCTTACTCCAAATTAGCAATTTAAGATTCTACTTGCTACAATATAAAGCTGATAGCTTTGCACTCAGAAATTTGTTTTTCAATAATTCTTCGACTGAAAGCATTCTCATTTTCTTGAGTTTTCTTTTTCTAACACACACTTCATTTAAATGTAAGAAAACTTCGCCAACAGACTTTTCTCGTTAATGCACTAGCCACAAGATTCTTTTTTATATAACCACAGCAAAGATATAAAAATGTGTAAATATTATCAGTTTTATACCTGGCATCAATACGTTTGTTCTGATTCAGAAACAGCCTAATACTGAACCTCTAGCTTGCATATTCACTGTTTAGAGGTTAAATTAGAACCCAGAATGTAGACACAATTTCCAGTGTATAAGCTTAAGAACTGTCTGACTTACTTTTAAAGAAAGCTACTGTAACAATTTTCCTCAGCACATTTCTACCATTGCTTTGGAACACAGTTTTTTATGCTGTCAAAAAATATTTGTCCAACAATTTGATATCAGCTACTGCTTTACTTTTTCAGTACACCAGTTTCCATAGTAGCAACACTTCTTCTCCAAATTGTATGTAATCTGAAACTATAGTTCTTCACAATTCATTGGTTATAGTTCATCATTAAATTCACAGTAAGATTTTTTTTAAATCTAAAATTGCATCATTAGAATATAAAATACATGCACATACCTAGCTTCTATAACTTCGTTCCGCAGGATTCTTGAAAACACACTTCACAGTGCTACAACATTTTCTCCAATGAATTTCTTTCAATATTTAGTATATTCACTAAGCACATCTTTGGCAAAAAAAAATCAGCTTTTCATAGTATTTTGTTAAAATAGTTGACAGTTCTTGTCAATGTTCACTGCTTCTGATGCAAGTCTTTTAAACTTGGTTCAATAATTATTTACTTTCTTCATTCAAAAGTCCAGCTTCTGTTACTATATCTGTTTAGAGTGTGGCAAAGTAATGTCTAATTATTGTAATCAGCAGTCGGTTAGGAATTCAATCAACAATGCTTCTTTGGAATGGTCATCACTCACCTCCATTTACTTTTCCCTGACTCATACCAACTCAGAAGCATTTTCTATGCATGTCACTAGATTCCACAGAACATATAGAATACAATTGCAAAATAAGACCATAAGATTTATTTAAATATTTAGCAATGCATAAAATCATCATGCTTAGCTTGTATATCTTATCAGCTTCTGAAGTCTTCATTGAGAAATATTTCTAAGTCTAGAACAGTTCCCTTTTTCCAAACAAAACAAATTTCATGTACTTGAACTTTATAACTTTCTTCAAGACAAACTGACCAACTAAATTAATGCATACTCATCCCTGCTTAAATTTCTTGTGTAACAACAATGCTTTGCTACTTGCCTTGTTTCTATCAGATGACTCCCCCCACAAGACTCTATGCTTCTCTTTTTTTGCTTCTCTCATTCCCTCTTTATAAGACAGATGAGGTTTCTTCTTCTCAGGGCAAGTTTTTAGACCTCCCCACCACCCACAGTGCCTAAGCACCACAGTACTACATATCTAACAGTGTAGTTTTATGAGACAACTGTTAAAGTATATGCACCAGTGTGTGCGGCAGTTGACTAATATTTTAGATTGTGAGAGGTTTCGCCAACGGGTGACAAAATCCTCAAATGAGGATGGCATTCAGGTCACGGCCCTAATTAATTCAGAGGGTGTCATGGTTATCCAATTTAAGGCACAGCTAACTAGCAACAGTCATACCACTGTGTTGTTTACAGATGGTAGGAAGTATAACAATACAAAGATGATGGTTTGGCATTAATTAACAGTCATTTTTACTGGATTTTGTGGTCTGAATGGACAGATGATAAGTCAGCAAGCAAGCAAAGAAGAGTAGTATTGCTGAAATTAAATTCATCCTTACGTCTTGGTGAGTACCTTCACGAGGTGGACCCGTTTTTTCACAAAATCTCACCAAAGCATATCATGAACTGAAGTTGATAAAAAATAAAAAAGATGGCTGGTTGCACAAGACCCAGAATAAAAAATGCCCAATCATGGTAGGCACAATGGTGCCAGGACTGGAAAAATGACAGTGTAGGATCCTCAGAATATGAAAACATTCCTACAATGGGGCTAGGCCAGGCCGAGGGGTAGGATGCCCCCCCCCCCCATTGCAGAAGAAAGTATCAGTCCACAAAAATCACAAACACTGATAGGCCAAAGAAGAGCTATGAGGATGATAGAGTGGAATATTGAAGGTAAGAAAGAAATTATGTATTGTTATTATTATGCAAAAAGCCCAGAATTTCCAGACACAAGATATACAAAAAGATTGAGAGAAATTAAATACTTCCACAAGAAAAACTGTCAGAAGCCTGAATACAAATTTGTGTTCATTAATACAACAGAATTGTGAAAAATGTTATATAGACCAAGAAACTTTGATTTGTTAGGAAAAAGAAGTGCGAAAATATAAACAAAAAAAACCTAGAGATTTTTGAAAAGTATAAAAAAGAAATATGGACATGGGAAAGAAAGAGAGATTTGATAGGGTACAATATGGGGTCTATATTAGAAGACAGAAGACGCATTCTTTCGAATGCGTTTTGGTCGAACATAAAAGGCTGAAAATGCAAAATATCGAAGCAGCTGTTAAGCAAATTCATTCCCTGGGAAACAATTCACTTGGCGCTTCAGTACTTTACCGTTTTTGGCAGTGTAATGTGGTCTTGGAGTTGGTATATTTAAGTAGGGGGGTGTAGGGAGCGCAGCTCCCCACATTGGGGCTGTAGAGGGCGAAGCCCCCCTACTTATTGTGATGTTTGAAATTGTTTTTTATTTATTTATTTTTTGTTGGAACAGCCTTGCAAAAAAATCACTGTTATGACACTTTGACATTGTAAGCTTTCGCTTACATAGGGCCGATGAACCACTGTTTGTTTTTTTTTTAAGCCTTCAGTGATCTAATATAGACCCTCCAATATTTATGCAAAGTCAAAAGCCAAATTAATCAATATGAAAAAGGCATCCTCAAAAATATTTCAATAGAAATACAGGCAAAGGCATCCAGATATAGAACATTTCACAAAATAAATAATATCACAAAGGGGGAATGAAGAAAAGATTAGTAAAGTAGTAGTTAAAAAATAGAACTGAAGTTATGGCGTGCCTACAAAGTGAATTATTTGGTGTAGAAGGTCTAACACAGGTTACATCACAGCATGATGCAGTGTGTCCCCAAAGTCAGAAAGAACAGGAAGATTAGGAGACATCTGAAGAAAACTATGGACATGGGAAAGAAAAAGAGATTTAATATGATATAATATTTATGCAAAGAAGAAAGAAAAATTAATCAGTATAAAAATACATACACCACTACACCCTTAACAAACTCCTCTATCCTCGTAAAAAAATTTTCAACAGCTCTTCTTTCATCCTGTAGTATACCATAAATCCCATCACCTGTTCTCATCTTAACTTAGATCTCCTTTACCTTACTGTTCCTCCATTTCTACGTTATTCCTGCTACTTTACCTATATCCATTCTCTCTCGTACATATATTCCTACATTTTCTCACTTTCTTACACTCTTCCCCTCCCTGAACTATATACTATCATCACACTATATTTCTATAATTCCTTTTCATTTCTAATTGTTTTGTCAATCCCATTCACGTCTTCTCTGCCTGCAGATTTTATATCTTGTTCTTTCTATCTAATCTATCTCATATCTCTACATTTTCTGTCTCATACCATCTTACTCCCTCCTTACCATGGCTTCCTCTCCTCACATTTCTCATCTAAAAAGTATATACTGTCACACTATTACCTTAACCCTGCTCATACTCATCAGTCACAGTACGTCTTATCAAAATAACATACACAACTTCTACTCCTTCAACACCACACCAGACCCTCTGTCACATCATACGCTCCTGTTAGAAAAATATGTATTAGTAATATGCTTAGTGCATTCGAGGTTTAAAAAGGGTTAACACATTTATTCTATTTCACACTGCATAAATCTGTACAAACTGCAGAAGCTTTCCAGTCTTGTATTGTCATGAAATATGCGCAGTTATAATCTTTGCTTATGCTCTGGAAATTTACAGGGAAGCAGATAATTTCTGCTTGTGTCAGGAAAATAATAAATAGATGTATCACTTGTATTAATGTTATGAGATTTAGACAAGGAGTTCCGCTTATGCTGTGAGAAAATACACAGCTGCAGAAGCTATTGATAATAAGAACAAAGACTGCTTGAAAATATATGAACTGCAATCAGCGTTACGTGTCTAAGCTAGAAAAGTACCTTGAAATGTAACACATGTATTAGAACTACACAATAGAAGCTTGTAGTGGGCTAAAGCCCCCAAGGTCAGGTTGTTTTTCTCAAATGTTTCTCATAAATCCAGTCATGTCAGCAGAAAATCTGAGTAACATCTGCTGTAGAACAATACAGAAAGTTGTGTTTAATTACGTCAACTATAGAAAGCAATGTTTTGTAGAACAGTATAAGAAGAGCATACTTCCTGTTAGTAGTTAGGCAAAATCCTGTATGTGCATGTTTTTGTCTCCTTGCTGCAAGTAATAAAAGGTGCCATACCTGAACCTAATGTGAATTGGTCTTTGAAGTTTTTTCCTTTGACAGATTGGTCCTTCAGACCGGAAACCCTCACTTTGCCTCGGATCAGACGGGCCAGGTGGCCTGAAACCGTACAGGGAAGAAACCACATCGGTTCTTCTTATTTGAAAAGCCCTCTGACTGAATTGTTGTACAAAAGAGGCCAGCCACTTTCTGATCTGTGACTGAAGGACAGGTTTTCACGAACCAGGTGATCAATCATGAAGGCTCAGGTAAGGTGAATCTACTTTTTTCTGTTTTAGATTAGGGACTAGATTTGTATTGTTTTTGTCAAGACTGTATTTTTACAAGTCAGGGACAGAAAAGATTACTGTCTTGTCATAGATCAGGGAAAACAGAGTAGGTAGGTAGTCATTCTGAAGACACTATAACAAAATCCGTGGTACCATGTTAAAAAATAAGAGAAGTTGTGTAACGATTAAAAGGGTAGAACAAAATGGGTAATAATTGCACAAAAAGACTCTGAAATCCACTGTTAACTGAAGACGCAAAATACATGCAGTCTCAGCATCTGATAATACTAAATACTATTCAAAATGGGTTAATAAGTATGAATTCAATGGAAAATTAGAAAAATCCTCACTTATCAAACTTGTCAAACAGCTCAAGACTGATTCCAAAGGTCGGGTAAAAAAGCAACGCCACTTAGGAATTCCTCAGGCACACAAGCGGATTGAGGAGGTAATTAAACCGTAGGGAACAACAGAATAATAATTCAAAAGTGATGTTTTTAGATAAGGCCCCTCCGCCTCACTTACCAGAATACAAAGCAAGTGAACAGGTTAGTCTACCCCGACAATATCCTGTTGTCACTGAAAATAGAGACATTACAAGAGCAAGACCATTTATTAGAGATCCCATCAAGACCAGGTCTCGAACACGGGCAGGTAATTCAAAAGGAGACATTGAATTATATCAAGTGGTTAGGAATTCACGATCTATGAGTGAAGAAGAAATATGCCCACTTATAGAAGTACCTAATCCTCAGGCAGGCAAGAAGGTCAGGATCCAACTATTCTAGTGTATAGACCCTGGACTCCGGAAGATATCTGGAAAGCCACTGAGGGAATTCCCCATCCAAAAGTTAATTTTAGAAAGTTCTCAGAAGATTTACAAGGAATGAGGCAAAGTTATAATTTAAATGGAGAAGAGGTAGAAAAAGTAGTTAGACAAATCGTGGAACCAGATTGGCACATGATTAGTGGCAACTGGAATCCCCATGAAGCTGCACACAGACCCCTCCCACATAGCAGCGCAGAGCTAGAAAACAGAGTAAAAGGTCTTACAGACCGCATCTCTGAAAAAAGGAAGCCTAGGGCAGACTGGACTTGCATTAATCAATGCATCCAACAAGAAGGTGAAACTGTTGACAGATATTATGCCAGACTATTAGAATATTGTAATAACCACTGTGGAATGCAGGTTCCTGAAGATCAGACACAAGATTCCCCATATGAACAGCAGTTAAAGAATGCATTTTTGAAAGACAGTATTGCACCCATAAGCAGTTTTATTACAAAACGCATGGTAGATCATCGTACAAGCAGGTTACAGTCATTACTTGAATATGCTAGGCATGCCGAAAGGCATTTTAATAGCAAAAAAAAAAAGAAAGCCCAAGTATTTTCTGTAGAAGATGGAGCAGAAGTTTATGTAGTACAGTCCGGGAAAAAGGGCAAGAAAAATGCCCAGGGAAACAAACAATCTGATCAGCGATCAGAAGACTTTGAAGGGCAAAAGAAAAGAGGAGAATGCTTTAAATGTGGAAAAAAGGGACACTTGGCAAGGGATTGCAAGAAAAACAAGAAGGCAACCACGGAAGATAAGGAGGGTGAGGACTGACTATATGATAGTCAGGAATCACTAGAAGGGGATAGCAAAAAAAGGACAAATGAGAATGTGATAGAGGGAGTAGAGGATGTGACAGAAGAGATAGAGGAAGTGCAAGAAGTTAGTGATAGTGAAGAAAATGAAATATTAGACCTAGCTTTATAGAGCTTAGAGCTCTATTTAGCAGACACAAAACCAGAAGTTACACTTTTGGTAGAAGGGAGGGAGGTTAAATTTTTGTGTGACTCAGGGGCATCACGAACCCTGATATATCCCTCCAAACTGCCAGAAAATTCAGAGTCACCTGATTATATACTAGTAAAATCAGCTAATGGACAGCTGAACCAGGAGCCTCTCTCCCATGGCATCGCAATAACTGATCCTGTTTCAGGATTGACCCAGAAAAGCAAAATTGTTGTTTCTGCAAAATGCCCAGTAAACCTCTTGGGCAGAGACCTTATGCAGCTATTTGGTATAGCAGTAGTTCCGACCATGCAGGGTATGGAAGCACAGCGACAAATTGATACCTTTGCAGTGCAGTCAGAGGGTGAAGTGTTTTATTGGTACAGACAAGACTTGGTTACGACTGGTCCAGGGACTGTGACCGAAGAATTAATGAATATAGCCATCAGTAAGTTCCCCTCCCTTGACATTGACAAACAGCACCTGTTGCACTGTACTCTGTATTACTGTAACACACCAGGACCTGATAAAGAATATGAGCAAGAATTGTTTAGAAATCGTGCAAACAGATTGATATTACGTAATCTGTACTGGGACACAGAAGGGAACAGTGTAGCCAGCTGTTCATTGCCCCAGAAGTTCTTTGTACTCTATAAATCTAATCGATTACTACATGTTAGCTTAACTAAGGACGGAAACATAGAATGGGCAGACTTAGGAGAAAAAGTTATGAGATGGGAAAGGCAGACAGAATTAGAACTGTCAGAACAAGGAATACAAATACAGAGGCTAAATTGGATAACTCAGACCCACCCAGCCGTGCACTTGCAGTCTAGTAAGGACAGCTGATTAGCACACCTATTAAAGGAGGAAGAGAATGCCTTACAGAATATACCAGAAACTCTCTGGTCAACAGGAAAGTCAAATGTAGGACTTATTCGTACAGCAGGACCAGTTACTATCATGCCAAAGTCAGCATTTAGACCACAGAAAAGACAGTATCCCTTAAGAAAAGATGCAGAGGTAGGAATCAAACCTATTATAGCAGCTTTACTTAAGGAAGGGGTACTGGTGGAATCTCCCAATTCACCATGTAACACACCCTTATTTCCTGTTAAAAAAGCAAATGGAGAATGGTGTATGGTCCAAGATTTACAAGCTGTAAATGATGCAGTAATACCAAGGGCACCTACAGTGCCAGACCCACACACCCTGTTGAATGATTTAAAACCTCAACAAAAATATTTTTCTGTGGTAGATATCAGCAATGCGTTATTTTCGATACCGATACACTCTGAGAGCCAGTATTGGTTTGCATTCACATTTCAGAGGAAAAGGTATACATATACGCGACTACCACAGGGATATTGTGAAAGACCGACAATATTCTCACAAGAAATGGCAAGCAACTTGGCGGGATTTACCCCACCAAGAGGCAGTCAGATTTTACTTTATGTTGATGACATCCTGCTGGCAGCCCCCTCCCAGCAAGATTGCAAAGAAGATACCATAGCGCTATTACAATTTTTAGCCGCTGAAGGACATAAGGTAAACAAAAATAAACTGCAACTTTGGAAAAAATGAGTTAAATACCTAGGATATGTAATATCCAAAGAGGGTAGAACATTAGATGCAGACAGAAAAGTAGCAATTTTACAAGCACCAAAACCCACTACCAAGAAGGAAATGATGTCCTTCCTGGGCACAACTAATTTTTGCCGGAGCTGGATTCCAAACTATGCCTTAGAATCTGCACCACTGACTGACCTGATATATAAAAAGCCTATAGCAGCACAGGACTTGTTACAATGGACACCAGAAGCAGAATCTGCTTTCTGCAAACTGAAACAGTTAATAGCGTCCTCATTAGTTCTGGGATTACCAAACTATCATAAACGTTTTTTCCAAACTGTAGATTGTAAGCAAGGTTATATGACATCAGTGTTAAAGCAACAGCACGGGGACAGGCAATGCCCCATTGCTTATTATTCATCACAACTAGACCCAGTGGCACGGTCTTTACCTCACTGTGTACAAGCAATAGTTGCAGCTGCAATGGCAGTACAGGCTTCGGCCTCTGTAGTTTTATTCCACCCTCTCACATTGAGAGTGCCTCATGCATTCGCAATTATTTTACTGCAAGAGAAGGTAGCATATCTTTCCCCTGCTAGGCATCTTTCCTGTATGACTATATTGTTGAGCCAACCTCATATGACAATTGAACGATGCACGATTTTGAACCCCTCTACCTTGCTCCCAACCCCTGTAGATGGCACACCACACTGCTGCCTGCAGGTGATTGAGTAAAAGACACTGCCTAGAAAAGATCTCACGGATGTCCCCTTGGATGATGCCGAGGTGACATACTACGTGGATGGCTCATGCAAAAGGGGTCCTGCAGGACAGAACCTAGTAGGATATGCAGTAGTCTCTGATATTGAGATCATAGAAGCAAAACCTTTACCACACAACTTATCTGCACAGGCAGCAGAATTGATTGCCTTAACACGGGCATGTACCTTAGCAAACGGTAAATGTGTGAACATTTTTACTGACAGCCAGTATGCTTTTTTACTGTACATGTTTTTGCGCAACAATGGGAAAACTGAGGAATGATAACATCTACCGGCAAACCTATTAATCATGCACAGTTTATTCTAGATCTCTTAGAATCTATTCAGTTACCTCAGAAAGTAGCTATTTGTAAATGCACAGCTCATACCAAGCAACAGGATAGGATTTCAAAAGGTAATGCGAGAGCTGATACAGCTGCAAAGCAGGCAGCTTCAGAAGTATTTCTTTTAAATGAGGAACTACAACCCTCTGAGATTTTAGACTTAGAAATGTTAAAGACAATGCAGACACTCACTACGCAAGCTGAAAGACAAAAATGGGTAAAATGAGGAGCAATTCTCGAAAAGGGGCTGTACATCTCTAAAGAAGGGAAACCGATACTAGCATCTAATTTGTTTAGATATGCAGCCTTGTTGAGCCATGGGCAATGCCATGTCTCAACAGGGGGGATGGTACAGCTGGTGAACCGAGTGTTCATAAAATATGGATTTACAAACTATTCTAAAAAATTTTGTTTGATGTGCCACATTTGTAACAAACATCATGCACAAGGGGCATTAAAGCCCAAGCAAGGGAGTTTCCCTACACCACCATATACATTTCATACTATTTGTATGGATTTCATAGAATTGAACAAATGTGAAAATAAGAAGTATTGCCTTGTCATTGTAGATATGTTTTCCAGATGGGTGGAAGCCTTTCCGACCAAAAATCCAGACGCAGCTACAGTAGCAAAAATCCTTGTTAAAGAAATCATCCCTAGATTCGGCATTCCGGAAAGGATCTACAGTGACAATGGTACACACTTTGTAAACCAAACCATACAACAGTTAAGTAAACATTTTGGTATTTCTTTAAAGAATCATTGTGCATACCATCCACAATCTGTAGGGCTAGTTGAGATGCATAATGGGATTTTAAAGAATAAACTAAGGAAATTAATAGCAGAAACAGAAAAGAATTGGGTGTACTGTCTGCCCCTGGCACTGTTGCGCATGAGAACTGTTCCGAATGCAAAAGGATTGACTCCTTTTGAAAAACTATTTGGAAGAGCTTATTATACACCACAGTTGAAACCTCTCATGCCCGCAGACCAGGAAGCCGACTGTACACTAGCAGAGTACATGAGAAATTTGTTGAATTCTAAACATCTGTTGCAGTCAAATTCTGTTTCAGATAAAGAACAAACCAAGACATCGGAAGTGGCAATGGCTCCTGGGGAGTGGATCTGGGTGAGAACACTCACAAAAGAGAAACTGGATGACACCAAAGTGGGAAGGTCCATATCAGGTGCTCCACCTACTGCAGTCAAAATCGCAGAGCGGGCCTTGTGGATCCGCCTAACGCACTGCAAACTAGTTAAGAACTTTGAACTGGACAAAAATCTTGTCACGTGTCAAGATCAAAAATGATAGAATCTAGAAAAATCCAAATAAAACTACTCGGAAGAGTTGGAGAAAACAGGAATGCAGAACAACCATTTCCTCAGAAGTATTGCATTATCATCCTGTTAACTGCACTAGTAACAATAATCTTTTTGTTGTGGCCATTCCTTTTCCCAGCCACACAAACTGAACTGAATAAACGTGAAGCGTTGCTCATAGACTGGCACCCAAACTTCAACACTTACCAGGCCATCAAATATGTGTATGCTGAGACTTTCAATGTTTCGAATTGCTGGATTTGCACAGCTTTGCCGACAGCATATGGGGGGGGGGGTTATTAATGACTTCAGTCCCCCTAGGAGTCAACGAGACCTGGGAAAACTTGATTTATGATACATCAACTGTTACATCACAAGATAAAATAGCATTGCACTCGTCTGTTCCACAAAAAGGGACTGTGTGTTTTTATAAAAATGATACTGTTCAGGTGGGTTGGAGCAATTGCAATGTGACTGTTCCTTATAGATGCTACACTAAAGCTAATAACGCAGGTTCTTACTGTAATACAAACTATGATTCATTTTTTGAATTGATGCACAAAACAATTGATGAAGTAAAACATGATTCTGTTCTTTATAAACAACTGTCTATAATTGCTAGAAAAATGTTTCACACAGGACAAGCATATATTCATAGTAAAGTTACTACTAAAGTAGAAGATTGTTATTTTGTATGTGGTAGAAAAGCATATAAATGGTTACCTGAGAATTGGTCCGGCAGTTGTTTTTTGGGCTACCTAGTTCCGGCCATACGACACACAGCAGTTTTACCTCAAGGAAAAATTCGGAATGTTCGAGAAATCAAGAAACCTGTCAATCCAATCAAATCGATGCGCGCTGGAAAAACCATCATGCTGTGGGTGATGGAATGACACACAAGGACTTGAGTGATACTGTTATATCATGGGCAGGCATATTACCAGCATATGGAGCAACAAAATTGATCTGGGAGCTGAGAAAACTATCTAAACTTCTCGAAGTAATGAGTAATGCAACCTTTTCCGCTCTGGAATTGGTGACTGATGAACTGAATGCCATGAGAACTGTAGTGCTTCAAAACCGCATGGCTCTCGACTTCACCCTACTGGTGAAAGGAGGTCTGCGCTTTAATCCAGGAGGAGTGCTGTTTGTATATTCCTGACCATAAACATAAGATAGACAATCACCTTGAGGTAATTCAGCAAGTGTCGGCCATGACCAAACCAGGATCAAATCCATTGACGGACTTTTTCCAGAGATTGTTTGGGGGGTGGGGCAGTATCCTAATGAACATTCTGATTACCATCTGTGTAGAAATGATCCTACTGGGGGTATGTGTTTGCTGCTGCATCCCCTGCACGAAAAGACTGATTAAAGACTTTATAGACATGTCAGTTTCAGAAACCTTATATCAAGGTGCTGAATTTGAAGAACTGTTGAAAATTTGAAAATGCTTTCATAAGTTTAAACTGAATGACTCTCTTAACTGCAAATCCTGAGTAGGAAGAGGTTAGGGGAAGAAACAAACTGTCTATGCTTATTTTGAAAGTAGAATAAAGTATTAAAAGGGGGGAAAGTTAGAAAAATATGTATTAGTAATATGCTTAGTGCATTTGAGGTTTAAAAAAGGGTTAACACATTTATTCTATTTCACACTGCCTAAATCTGTACAAACTGCAGAAGCTTTCCAATCTTGTATTGTCATGAAATATGTGCAGTTATAATCTTTGCTTATGCTCTGGAAATTTACAGGGAAGCAGATAAGTTCTGCTTGTGTCAGGAAAATAATAAATAGATGTATCACTTGTATTAATGTTATGAGATTTAGACAAGGAGTTCCGCTTATGCTGTGAGAAAATACACAGCTGCAAAAGCTATTGATAATAAGAACAAAGTCTGCTTGAAAATATATGAACTGCAATCAGCGTTTACTTGTATCTAAGCTAGAAAAGTACCTTGAAATGTAACACATGTATTAGAACTACACAATAGAATCTTGTAGCGGGCTAAGGCCCCCAAGGTCAGGTTGTTTTTCTCAAATGTTTCTCATAAATCCAGTCATGTCAGCAGAAAATCTGAGTAACATCTGCTGTAGAACAATACAGAAAGTTGTGTTTAATTACGTCAACTATAGAAAGCAACGTTTTGTAGAACAGTATAAGAAGAGCATACTTCCTGTTAGTAGTTAGGCAAAATCCTGTATGTGCATGTTTTTGACTCCTTGCTGCAAGTAATAAAAGGTGCCATACCTGAACCTAACGTGAATTGGTCTTTGAAGTTTTTTCCTTTGACAGCTCCACATAAACTATTGCATTGCCCCTAATCTCTGTTATACAACCTACATAAGTTACTTTCCATACAAATGCATTCTACTTCTCTCAAAATCACCTTCACTTCATTTATTCAACAAACTTGTAACAAAGTTCAGTAATGTCTATTATGGTACACGTCACTTCTAAAACTAAGTGGAGACATCCACCCCTAACCCTGGTCCTTGTCTTATTAATCAGCAACCATTTCCTGCCACAAACTTCTCAAAACCTGTTATATACATCTCTCCTAAATCTTTAACCTCCTACTACTAAGTATGAATGTAAAAATCATATCGAATAAAGTCCCTGATCTTCACTCATGCCTGTCCCTATACTCCCCAGATATCACCATACTCACTGCAACCTGGCTAAAACGAGATATAAAGAACAACGATATTCTACCTCCAGGCTATAACATACACCGATGTGACAGAAAAAACAGACATGGTGGTGGAGTAGCCATAATGTGCAAGCAAACTTGCAACTAGAGCTTATATAGCCAAACATCCCTGAATTCAATAATGCTGAAATTCTGTTTACCAAGCTAAAATTTAGCAACAATAAAAACATAACTATAATCATTGTCTATATTCCTCCAGGCAATAATTCTAACACAATTGAGGAAATATTCCATTGGGTTTCAGTTACCTTCTCACAAGAAACCATCATAATGGGTGACTTCAACACTGACTGGTTCTGCTACAACTCTGATAACCCCAGTAATTTTATCAGTCTTCATGTTTTTTTCACAATTAATCCAGTCCACAACTAGATCTGACAAAACTACCAAAAAACAATCTATTTTAGACTGGATCCTTACAAATAAATGTACCTCTGCTTTTCAGTCAAGATGCCTTCCTAATATTCTTAGTGATCATTTCCCTACCTATTTAGTCAGGCTTCATATTAACCCTCCCCCCAGACAAACCTTTTTCCATCAAACTCGCAGCAAAAATAACTTCAACAACAACACTTTTATCACTCTATTACAACTCTGTGATTGGTCTCCACTCAAAGATGCTGCTGTTCAATACTTCAGTTCCACCTTTTCAGATATTCTAAACAAGCTATCATCTTGCAACATTATAAGAATAAAATCTAACTATGCAAAATTACAAGAATAAAATCTAACTATGCTCCATGGTTAACAAAAGATACAAGACATCTTCTCAAACAAAGAGACAAAGCCTGGTCTACTTGACATTTCACCAAAAGCCAAAAAAATCTAGACCAATAGAAACAACTTCACAATAAAGCCAAGTTTCAAGTCAATCTTGATAAAAAAATTGCTACTTCATATTACAACAAAATAATAACAACAATCCCAAGAAATTCTGGGTTGCTATTAACAAACTCCTTCATCCCAAACATTCATCAACCCCCTCCTCATATTCTTTAAACAATATTGATAACATTGCTATACAATTCAACACTTTCTTTACTAATTCCATTCATTCACTTTCAAAGTCCAACCATACAACTACTCCATGTATCCCAAATACCTTTAATGAAAATGGCAATTCCTTTTCTATTAACCCCATTCCAACAAAGACTATTGAAAAAACTACTCTCCTAACTCAAACCTAGTACCTTGGCTGCAGACAACCTCCCTGCAGAATTTCTAAAATTTGCAGAGCACTAGGTTCTGTCTAGCTGGAGAATTTCTTATATCATCCCTCTGCACAAAGGTGGTAATTATTGACCCATTGCCATCTTACCACCCCTTTCCAAAATATTAGAAAAGTGTGTCCACAACCAACTTTTAAGATATATATTATCCAGTAACCTTCTGTCCAACACCCAACATAGCTTCTGCTCAAATCACAGTATTACAACTTCCCTTCTCAGTTTCACTAATAATATAAACCAACACAGAAATGATGAGAAGTTAGTATCCTCTATCTTTCGAGAAATATCCAAAGCTTTTGACACTGTTTCCCATCAGAAACTTTAAGATGAATTATCCTCCATTAACCTCAACCACTCCTCTCTAACTTGTTTCCATAGATACGTTTCTGGACAGCAGTAAGTTGTCAAATGGCAGCATGAACTCTCTACCTAACTACTAATTAACATGGGAGTTCCACAAGGCTGTATCCTTGGTCCTCTCCTTTTCTTCATCTTTACAAATAGACTCCATACTTTCACTCCACTAGCCTCTGTCATTCAGTACGCAGACGACTCTACTCTCATCTATGCTGCTCCTTCCCTATACAATCTTGTCAGTATTACTCAGCAATCCTTCCCATCTGCTGAAGCATGGTTATCTGGCTCACAACTGATTCTGAACCCTTCTAAAACTAAGCTAATGTTGTTCTACCCCAGCCATTCACAAGTTCCTCCTTTACCTTTTCAAATCTGTTCTTCAAACAACACCATAATAACAACTGTAACTCCAACTAAATTGTCAGGCATTCTAATAGATAATAACTTCTCTTTTGACATCCATCTCTCTCAGTCCATCAGGAAAACTCATGAAACTTGGCTCATTATATAGAATCAAACCTTTCCTGACTAACAACTCAAGTCAAGCGATACCTAAAACTCAGCTTCTCCCCACTCTACTATATGTCTCACCTATCTTCACTAACATTAGTAAAACTACCCTGGCTAAGGTTGAAACCTACTATAATAAAATAGCTAAAATTTCCACTATCTCTTTTTACAGGTCTCACCACTACTTTTCTTTACATAAACTAAACTGATGAGAACTACCATACTATTTAATTTACACTCATCTCTCCCTTGCCCACAGACTTGTTCATCAACCTGAAAAAAACCCTGCTCTTCATACTATGCTTTTACCTTACGCTACCACTCCTACTCTTCAGTCCTCCAACAAATCCTTATTACAAGTCTCCAAATCCAATAACAAATCCGGGGACTCTCTTTTCTCCAACCACATCTCCAAATTATGGAATTCTACCCCCCAGAGTATTTTAACTACTACTGATCCTACACACTTCAAAAAACAACTAAGAGTATTCCAAATGACCAATTGGCTCTGCCCATGTACTGGACCTGGCTAACCTCTTTATACCTCTATTTAGCACTCTACTTCCTCTATAATCTATCTACTTACTTACCCTCTTCCTCTTCTCCTCCTCTCCATCCAAACAGTTCCTTTATATTTTCACACACTTACATTATACTTTTTTCTTGCCCTATTTCTCTTCTTTTTCCTACCTAACATTTCTCCCCTACCTTACATCTCCACCTATCTTCATCCTTCTTTCTCCACCTTTCCTGTCTATTCGCCTCTTCCTCCTCTAACCTCTACCCCCTCCTTTCTTGGTCTCTATCTAGTATTTTACCTCCTCTCTCACTACTTTCTCTAACTGTATTTTACCTCTTTTAAATAGATTTAATCTATTTTTTACTGTGTTTAGTAATGTACCTAAGATGTTTATAATTCTCATGATGTTTATAATATATTTCCCTATAATGTAGAATTCTTATGAAGTTCGTAATATCTATTTTGTCCTTTTCCACAAATTGTAAAATTTGTCTGTGGAGCTTTTCTCCCTGGGCACTGATGAAAATGAGCTTATCACCCAGTTGGAGTATCCCAGTTAACACACATTAGTAAATAACATTAATAAATAAATAAAAAGAGCAGCAACAAAGACATTTGAAGAGAAATACAGGCAAAAGAATCTAGACATGGAAAACTTTAAAATAAAAAAAATAAAAAGACAAAGAGGAAAAGTAGAAAAGAAGATTTGGAATGGAAAAGTTAAAGAAATAGAAACAGAGGTTATGGAGTACTGGCAAAGTGAAGGATTCAGTGTAGAAAAAACAGGGGCACAGGAAAATAACTTTCTTGGGTGGTGTAAGCCAGGGAACCTTGTTGGCTAGGCTTACATAGGGCCTTGGGCCAATAGCCTAGTACCTACCTATGAACCTATGAACTCAGAAAGCACCACAGCATGATAGAGCAATAGATATCCAAATTAAAGAGAAACCAGTGGAACAGGAGACAACTGGAAAGTTGCCATATACAGATATTTCGGAGCCTTCCACAGCAAACCAGTATAAATGTTCATTTGAAGCTGGATAGCAAGGGAAGGAACATGAAACTATGGCAACTCTGATGCAGTCAATGTTGAAAGGTGATAGGCCAGTGAGTTCCAATATGACAGAGCAAAGGATGACACAGGATGAAATTGAAGAGAATGTGCCACAGGAAGATGCTATAAAACTCTCTATAGAATGCCCACAGGAAAGAGAGAAGAAAGAATGTGCCCTTAGTTTAAAAGGAAATGAGCTAAGAGAAGAATTGCTTGATTTATTACAGATAATTAGACATATTAAGATCAATAAAATCCAAATAGACTGCAGAAGGTCAATAAAACCCCAAAAGTCTGATGTTTGATAAAACAAATGAACACAGTAATTAGTGCCATCCATACGGACCATGTGATATAACAGAAGTAAACAGGATATATTACTGCACTGCTAAATTAATAACAGATAAAGTTCTACCACAAGAACACTGGGTAGTGAGGGAAAGGAAGGGGAAAAATCAAATACCATCATGGAAGTATCTTATAGAGAAGACTATAAGGCAATTAAGAAGTGTCACTGTTAGAAGATTATAGAAGAGGGAACAGATCAACAAAAATACTCAGAAAGATATACGTGAGCAAAAACATTTCTTAGAAAAAAATAAGGCATGCTTCAAATTTGTAATAATTGATGAAATCAATGATTTTGATCATAGGTTTGATGCAGAAGATGAACTGGATTGGAAAGAATATTGCTGGCAAACTAGGCTGAATGCATGTGTATACCCTGGTTTAAATGATAGGTAAAACTTTAAAGTTGTTCTGAGAAGGAAAGGGTTAAGGTATTAAATGCTTTGTGTCACATGTTATTGTTATTAAGTATTTAAATAAGTTTGTTCATTATACAACTTGGTTGAAGAAGTTTCCTGAAGGGAATGAACGTGCTTACGAGTTAGATTTTTATTTAATAAAGTCATTTTATGTTTTCAGCCGGTTGCTTTTTATTATATATTATTGTAAATTCACCAAGGTGTTGCTTTGTTATTATCTAGTGGTTGTCATCCTAATATTCCTTAGACAATGAATCAGCAAAGAATGTTTTTTCATATAAATGTCAAAGTCCATATATACTAATCATTAAACTGATCAAGATTACCAAAAGGAACCAAACCACTCATCTAATATACAGAATTATCCATGAAAAGATGCCTAAAACCAAGGAGAAGATTTAATCCAATCATCTGTCATAAAATGAAAATTCTACCAATCGCAAAGCAAGAAAAGCCTAAGGAGATATGCTGCAAGTCAATAATTTAGCCAGTCAAAAATGTTATATATGGAGCGTATCAAATCTGCTTAAAAGGAAAATTAGCCAATCAAACTGAAGTTACACATGCAGTCAGTAAGCAACCAGTTTCCATCAAAAAATATCTGATCATGCAAGACTTCATCATCACAATCATTATTGTTTAAAATCACAAGTCCATATGCTAAAAATTCTTAAAATTGTGATCTATTTTATATGCCACAGCAAGAACATTTTAGATGGACAATGCAAAATGTCTACTAGTGGTACAAACCACTAGGATCGCATGTCTTTAGATTCACAAGGGACATGCTTTAAATCAACAAGTTTGTATTCAAAATACAAAATACATATGGCAGCTTTCCACTTCAGAACCAAAGGATATATGTGATGGCCAAGGTAAAGCATCAGCTGTCAATCCACATACCTTTACAATTAACCCACTAAAATCGCATGTCATAAAATTCATAAAAAAACACACTTTGACTCAATATATATATATATATATATATATATATATATATATATATATATATATATATATATATATATATATATATATATATATATATATATATATATAAATAATCAAAATACGTGTGATAACTATGTACATCAAAACCAAAAGGTATATAAAGTGGCCAGAATTAAAACATCAACTGCTGAAACAATCAATTTAAGCCACATATCCTCAAGATCGCAGAAAGATATCTCAGTTTACCAAATGTCAGCAAGAATGCATGTAACTCTACCGCATATTAAGTCTGACTGGTTAAATTTCCATAACAAATAAAAAATATTTAAACATATATATATTGTAGATCAAACCACAATACCAACCCATCACCACTGAAGTAACCTTGTAAAATAAAATATATGCATAAAATAAATCAAAATACTAAAAATAATATTAGACAGTAACACAAAATAATACTATGACTAAAAAAGATCGGGCATTATTAAGCTATTAAGGTGCTATTAGCTTCACTTAAAAAATATGGATGAATATTCCAATGCCTTATTCTGCTACACTATGTACCCCAGTATACCTAAAATTAACTTGACAAAGTTAGGTAAGTGATGACCAGACCCAGACAGCCCTTCTAAAAACATCAGAGTGAAATGATATAAAAGTCAGGTTTCAAAAGAAAAATACCACTGAGCCCCGGTTCATTAGCACCTTGTAAGACTACATTCCATTTACTTTCCATCAGTTCTTTTCTGTTTCAAATATTGCCCTTTCTAGAGGTTTCAAAAACTACATCTATAGCCATGAAATGAAAATCATGTCCTGGAGATGTCAATGTATGGTGAAATAAGGCATTTATTTCTTGTTTAATCTTATTTCACTTAGGTGTTTCAATATTCTAGGTTTAAATGGACAATTTGTTTTACCAGCATACAAGCTTGTACATATCTTACATAAGGCAATGTAAACAACATGGCTTGTATTACAATCAGCATATTTGTTGAGAGTATATTTCCTCTTGGTGACCAGATGAAGGAAAATATTACTGGTGTTAATGTAATTGCAGGCCTTACAGAGCCCACATTTGAAAGTAGCTATCCTTCCATAGGAGGGAGCCTTCCTGGGGTTGACTTTCTCATGACATAATAACTTCTTCAGATTATCTTTATCATTTGTATTGTCATATTTGCTATTGTTGTTTTAAGGAATAAATACGTTTTTTATTGGTTCCGTGAGCTCTACTTTGCCACTGGATTGTTTATGATACCTCCTTTCCATGGTGAAACAGCCTTGGTAGTTTTGCTTTTATTTCTTAATTTTCAGATGTAATTAAATAAGAATTTATAATTACTTTTGGCTTCAGATGATACTTCCAATTTGTGCTTTGCATACATCTTCCTGGTTTCAATTTTTAGTTCTTTGCTAATCTTTTTGATAGAGTTGTTAATATGAGTAGATTTAGATTTGTTATACCAACTTTAAAGACTTTTTTCTTTTCTTGTAACACTTATTCATACCAGTGGACCACCACAATGGATTTCTTTTACATTTTACACTATATTGGGTTCTAGTGGGTGCTACCAGATCAATACCCTGTAGGTGGACATAGAACTCAGTTGCATAATTAACAGCAGGTGGTGTATGGGAGCTGGTGATGATGCAAGTAAATTTGGAGATTGCAGAGTAGAGTTTGAGTAAATGGGTGTATTTGAAGTCTTTACATTGAGAATTATAAACTGTGGAAGCAACTGAGACTTTAAAGTTGAAGATCACTGATTTGTGGTCAGATTTAACCAGAGTTGGAGATAATATATAGCAGTACATGTAGAGGCTTTTGTGGTAAGGATGAGATCTGGAATATTCCTATCCCTTGGTGACTGATTTATTATATACACTAGGAAATTATAATTTTTCAAGTCTAGAAATTTTGGGCATCCTGAATTTTGAGGTATGAAAGCAACAGATTAACAACTGTTTTTTAAAATCACATACCTTATGAGCATTTTTCATTGTGGGTAGTTCATTCTGTGAGTAGTTTTAAGAATCTCTTGTGGCTGTCAGGGGACAAGAAAGATATCCCATAACAAGCAATGAACTGATAATTAGTTTTTCTGGATTTCAATCAATTTGGTCTATGTGTTTCAAGGATGATTTCTGACAAATATGGAAATGCTCCAACAGTTGCATTCAGGTTTGAAAGCATGGTAAGTGCTAATCCCGGAAACGATGGAGTATTACCTTTACAGTAAAACTGTGTCTCCATACAAACATGGATGAAGAGGACCTCCTCATGATAAGGCAATTTGTTAAGATGTACGGTACTAAGAAAAGCATCCTTGATATAGTAAGATCTGGAACTTACTCTACTGATGTCTCCTATATTGGAATGTCTAGTAGATAGATTTTGCCTAAAACAGGCACCAGGGTAGAAAATGTTTTGTTTGGTAGGTGGAAACCATGGATTGAAAGGTACAGCACAATCTTTGTTAAGCATGTTAGTCTGTTTACTGTGTCATCCCAGGCTGAAACATACTGGGTCCAGCTAATAAAAAAGCAGAGGTACTGAAGGGATAATTTTGCTTTCAGTCTGAAAAAGGGAAAGTTTAGGGAAGGCACCTTGCTGGGAAGGAGGCATAGTAAAATTGAGAGAAAAATAAGAGATAAAATATTTTAGAAGGAGGAGGTGAAGAGGGAACTGGCTTCCCTTATGAAAGATAAAAGACAAGGCTTAGATAGGTTGTTTCACTGAATACCCAAAAATCTGGCCAGCATTTTGGTGGACATCTGATAAAGATATGTAGGAGATTACTGGTTAGTGCATAACAGTCAATGAACTGCTCAACAGTGTGACTCTCTAGTACAAGGTGATGAATAGGTAAAATCCAGGGAACTACTGGCCTGCTACTTTAAAAGCTATTACAAGGAAAGCCATGAAGAAAATCAGGTAGGGAAGGCTGGTACTGTATCTAAAGGATGTCAATGTTGAAGACAGTAACCAACATGAGTTTATAATGTGAAGGAGCCAATAGTCAAACTTGATTATCTTTTATGAGAATTTACATGTGAACTTGACAAGCGAATTCCAGTAGATGCAGTCCATCTGCAGTTCAGCAAGTCTTCTGACTTTGTCCTACACAAGAAATAGATAAGAAAATTTGAGGCTATAGGAGTAGAAACAAGAGTGTAGAACTCATGAATGGTAACATAAAAGGTTGTGGTGAGATGGATGATGCAAAGTATTAGGAAAGTGACCAGTAGTACCACAGGGTTCAGTTCTTGGTCAAATACTCTTCATTGTATTTGCCCCTGCTATATCTAAGGGAATAGAGGACAGGATCAATATCTTTGCTGATGGCATAAAGGAGCTGCTGTGGATGATGTGGCAAGAATCTAGGGAAGGATAGGAAAAGACTGAACAAGAAGACAGAAACGTGGATTGTGACATTCACTGCAAACTAATATAATGTGCTGCACTAAGGTCACAACCACCCCATTGTTATGGGGGTGGTGGTGGCACAGATGGCAAAAGATTAGGACAATTAATTGGGGATGATGTTCACACTAGGACGTGACCACCAGGAGCAGAGTGACAGGGCTCTGTGAGAAAAAACAGAATACTGAGGTGTCTCCTGAGATCCAGATTCCAGAAGCAAAAAGGTAAAGCTTCCATTCTAGGTGTCCTTTCTCAGACCATGCCCTGAATACTACAGGCTGCTCTGAAGGCCATACAAGGAAGGAAACATCAGGCTGCTTGATGGGTTCCAGGGGAAGCTTACAGGAAGGAATCATGGGATGGAGTGAAAGGAGCATGTCAAGACAATAGACGAGCTAGAACTGTTCTTACTTGACACCAGAAGAAGCGGGGGACATGATACCAGTGTAAAATATCATGTCAGGTAGATATGAAGGACTCATTCTGAACCCAAACAAACAGACAGAAGGGTGTCTATAAGCAGTTTATGGGGTTTAACCTCTCCCTGGAGATCCACCAGTGCATCTTCTCACAAGCAGGGCTGTTGGCCCATGGGATTGTCTGCCAGAATATGTGGCAGAGAAAGAGAGAATCCACCAAGCCATTAAAGAGAATCAGACAGGTGAAGAAAGGGTGAGGGAGAAGTTAGTGATATTAGGGAGAAAGGATGTTAAATGCATTTAAAAGGAAGTCTAGATAGCCTAATTGTCCTGTTCACCATCAGACAACTGAACTGAATGGAACTGAATGGAATGGAATATTGAAATCTCAACCAGTATACTTTATTTATGTTTAACCTGTGTGTAACCTTCTTATCTTATTTCATATCCTTACTTATAAAATACTTTAGATTACTTTATCTTTCATGTATACTTGAATTTTCAAGACAGAGGAAATTGTTAGCATAAATAATTAAATATGTTCTACAAAGCCTGCAGAAAAATTATTGTTTGCATATATCTGTTTCATATTTTTTGTTACAAGTACTTCTGAGTTAAGGAACATGTAGTATAAGATAACTGATGTACTAGTTTAGGTCAAGTTTTCATTTTCAGTGTCTGAATGTTACATATTCTGTGTGATAATTTTTATATTCTAATTTAGTCATAAAGTTGACAAAAAAAACTCAGTCTATAAAGTAATTTACCCAAATTTCTGTAGTGGGAGCTGAAACTATATTATTTTCTGTAATCACTGTCCAGAATCTCTTAGTCTTATTACCCAAACTGATAACGTTAGTAATTTTCCCTTCTTGTTTATTGTTGCTGCTGCTTATTCTGTTATGACATTCCCCCAATCTCCTTAGATTGATAAAAATCACATTTTACCACATTATTCTCGCCAATCTCCAGTATAAAACAGCCAAAATACAAACCTGAAAGCAGTCTACTCAGCTGTCACATATACCAGTACATCAATGGAAATCATTATTATGCATGATCTGATAGAAAACTTCAAACTAAATCAGCCCCAAAATGGCAGACCAGGCAGGCATTATCGAAAATGTACTCAATAAAAACAATGTGACTAACCTCTGCATATAGCAATAAGATACATGACAAGGTCCTGCATAAGGTGGAGGAACTAAGGTAATGCACCAGGTGACAGATGTGGAGAAGAAAAGGAAAGGAAAAAAAGAGGACAGACAAGGTGACAAATATGGCAGAAAGGTTACTGTTAAAAAATTATGGGAATAAAATGCTATTTCATGCACCTACAGCAAACAAATTTTGGAGCCAGTCCTCTCATGTAACAATAAACAAGTCATCGGATGGGCTGTCAGCACACACACCTCTCCTCTCACACAAAATAATGTCAAGACACACAAACCCACATACACGGAGGTACTAAGAGCCCAACAAAAGACCACAGACCTTCCAAGTGCAAACAACTCACACATACTAAAGTACAACCAAAATCTACTACACATAATAGCACACATACCAGTGCCCCAGTGAATAAGTCCCTAAGGCCGAACACCTCAAATCCAAATGTCCTCCTCATATGAGATTCCATTGTGAGACACACAGATGTCCCCCTCTCTGGAATGGACAAGGAGAAGGCTATGGTCATCTGCCGGTCAGGTGCCAGGATCTGTCAAATCATGCATGCACTTAAGTCACTCAATAACAATTACTGTTATATGTCTGTCATAGTACATGTTGGGGTGAATGACTTGAGACATACCACCCTGGACTATATGAAGAGAGACATGACTGAACTCTCAGACTGTTTGTCCCAGGAAGGTATGTCCCTAGCCCTAAGCAGCATTCTCCCTTCAACCAGGATGATTCTATAATATCAACAAAAATTGGTTGACTTCAACAATTGGCTTAGTTTCTGGTGTCAGTCCAGGGGGATCCAGTATCTGTCAGCCCAGGAAGACATGATCAATAGACTAGGCTGCTTTGCCAGAGATGGCCTTCACCTGTCTCCTCTAGGCTTTTGACTACTCTCAGTGATGCTTGCCTCTGCTATAGTGCATTTGTTTAGTCAATACCAAAAAAAAACTTCTAATGTAAAAAAATCTACTATGGACAGACTCAAGGTTATGTTGCTTAATGCTAGCATTCTAAACAGGAAACTACACTCCCTGGAAGCTCTCCTCTACTTGGAAGAGGCTGATGTCTGTGCAATCACTGAGACTTGGTTAAAGGCTGTAGATTGCACGCCGGCCGTGCAAGGCTACAATGCTTTCCACATGTTCAGACCTCAAAATGAGCATGAAAAAAACAAAGGTGGAGGTGTATCCATCTTCATTATATCCAGATACACCTCACAACTGGTTAAATGGTGCAACTCTTTTGAGTTTCTCCAGGTCCAAATAACTGTAGGTAAGAAACCCTACCACATCATTGCTAGCCACAGGTCCCCCACCATGAACCATGAGAAGCACACCGCCTACCTTGACTTACTTGAGTCACTCGCTATACAGCCAAATATCTTGCTCTTGGGAGATTTCAACTATCCTTCTATCAAGTGAACAACATACATGAGCACAAGCAGGATCACCCTGAGGTTCCTGGACTTTGTAAATACAAATGCTCTGGAACAGTTAGTCTGCACACCCACAAGGGGCTCAAATGTTCTGGACTTAGTACTCACCAATATGGGTGGGTCAATGTACTATCCCCTGTGTTCTGCCCTCCCAAGTAAGTTCAGACCATATGTCTGTCTCATTTGAAGTAACAGTCAGACCTGACACCTCCAAAGGAGCAATAAAATAAAGAAACTTCTGCAAAACAAATTATAGCCTACTGAGTGATGTTTTAAAAAGTTTCAAAGCTCCTGCTAATACAGCCAAAAATGACTCCTATACTGAGGAGTACACAAACACCCTGTATAACCACTTAACTAATTGTAGTGATATTGCTGTACCTGAGAGCATCAAAACCAAGTCATCCTACAAAAGCAAGCCACCCTGGTGGACCTTGGGTATAAACAGGTTATATAACAAAAGGAAGAAATTGATATCTAAGAATATGAAGAAGCTTAGCAGGGAAAGAATACCCTTCACAGCCTGTGCAAGCAAATCAGATATCTGGTAAAGTTCTCTAAAGCTAGTTATGAGGATAAATTAGCTTCCCTAGCTAAAGACAATAGTAAGGCATTCTTTTGCTAAATCTAAAATCTAAAAGAGAATACTCAGATATGTGCCAAACTCATAGTGGACAGTACCACTAACAATGACTGTGAGGAAATTGACAACCTGTTAGCTAACAGATTTGGCACAAACTTCACCCCCCCCTGTCCCCACCAGCCATTCCCCAAAGCATACCTAAAACCTGTCCTCTCCCCAAGATCTCCAATCAGCAGGTCATATCCACATTCTCCAAGGCCAAAAACATGCCCTGTTTGCGATGAAACAACATCCCAGGCTGCTTGCTTAACATCCTAAAACATGACCTAGCAGATCCACTTGGCAATCTCTTTAAGCATAGCATGAACACTGGCTGGAGAACAGAAACTGTAATCCTCTTGCACAAAGAAGTCCATCAACTGACCCTGGGAACTATAGACCCATAAGCCTAATCAGCCTTATCTGCAAGGCCATGGAAAGAATTGTGATGAAAGAATATACTGCCAGCCAGCTAGCTGGAATTTTGTAAATAATTATATGTCAGAATGATTTATACAAGATGATTCTGTTACAAATGTATTAGAACTGTATGTCATGTGTATATCAAAATGCTTGTACAGATGTGTATGTTGAAAAGGGTATTTGCAAAGTCATTTCTGAAAAGTAACCACAATGTGCCCTACTGGAGGAGAACAGAAACGTACATGCACTACTGTAACTGTTTAAATGTATATATTTTTAACAGTGGAAAATGGGATACGGGAGGTTAACCTCAGTCTAGTAAATTTTAGAAAAATACCTGAAATTAAATCACTTTATGACCAGGCCATAAAAGAGAGTTTCTTACAGTTTTCAATGCAGCAAGAGACACAATGTCTGTACTAGGAAATTTTCTGTATTGCCTTTAGGGTGAATTAATTACTAGTCATGAAAGTATCTTCTTCTTCTTTCGGCTTTTTCCCGGTTAGGGGTCACCACAGTGGACCATCTGTCCGCTCATGATTGGCAGTGGAGTTTTACGGTGTCGAGTTGCCAGCCCAGCGCCCAACCTTCCACAGAAGGCACACACTCACACCTAGGGTCAATTTAGAGTGTCCAATTCACCTACTGCATGTCTTTGGGATGTGGGAGGAAACCGGAACTCCCAGAGGAAACCCAAGCGACCACAGGGAGGACATACAGACTCCATACAGAAGGCACCCCAGACGAGAATCAAACCGGAGAACCTCTAGCTGTGAGGTGGCAATGCTAACCACTGCACCACCGTGGCCGCCCACTAGTCATGAAAGTATGAAGGAATGCAATTGTTTTATGACTTCCAGCATCTCTCAGAGATCTGAGGAGAAGCCGTTGTCTGTATATTTTACAGGTAGATGCTAAATACTGCCAGCTTCATCAATGGTTTTGGGGTCTGGGAACTAAAAGTCAGATGACAAGAAATGATGTCATTCTGCAAGCTATCCCAGAAGTAATATTTTAGATATTAATTTGAGTAGTCTCTTAGTGAGAATTCTGCATTCTGTCTTGGACCTCACAATAACTAGAAGATCGATTAACCACATCTGCCTTGCTCAATTAGTAAGTTCTTAGCTTATAGTAATTCTCTTAGAATCAGTTAGGAATATAGCGAAGCTTAGTTTAGATGCTTTTCTCTATTTATTTGTTACTGTCCTGCAATGTTTTAAATATTTCCTATGGTTTTGAACTCTGATGTCACTGTGAATATATATTTAATATTGTGTTGTTCTTTTATTATTTATTATAAAATATATTTAAACATTTCATTGTGGCTGATCTGTGTAGTGATATTTAAGTTTTGAGAGTACTTGTATGTTTATTTGATGACATTGTGTGGGCCACTCCTAATTGCCTTGCTCTTGGTCAGACTACCATTTGTGTTAATATTAATATTGGACAGTAAGATTGGACACCCTTTGTTAAGGGCCTTAAAGTAGCAGATAAGGAGTTCACTGGTAGCAGTGGTAGCTACTTTATAGTCTGGGCAGATGGGGGCATAGCTAGTAAACCTATGCCAGTCTTTCCCAGAGGTGTGTGTGTGTGTGTGTGTGTGTGTGTGTGTGTGTGTGTGTGTGTGTGTGTGTGTGTGTGTGTGTGTGGGTGTGTGTGTAAATCAAATGTCAAAGAGTGTTTGTGTCAGCTACTAGGGCAGGGACATGAAACACTGGTTGGACAGAGAGGGTGCTGGAAATTTTATCTTGGTCACTCAGCTGAGATCTCAACTCTATAGCTGTACTAGTCTTATTGGGGATCTGGAGGAAAAAGTGAGGAATCAGGCAGACTGACTCTGATCTCTGTGTACTCTTAGGGGAAATCACACTTGATGCAGAGAGCTGCATCTGTAAATACTCTGTGTGTACTTGCTATCCTCTCAGTGAACATTACCCACTGTTGCCAGTGGTGAGGATTGAGGCTCCTTGATTACTAGTCCAGTGGCGGGTCATCACAAGAATCATCATGGACCTAATAATCAAGGACATAGGCAACCTTCAAACTCTCGACCCAACCCAGTTTTAATTAATTGAGGGTAGATCATGCGTACTAAACCCATTGGCCTTCTTTGTGAACGTCACCAAAGCCCTGGACAAAGGCAAAGCAGTACATGCCTGCTATCTTGACTTAACCAAGGCTATCAACACAATCCCCCACTTAGGTATCAACAAGAAACTCTCCCAGCTAGGGACTAACCTATATGTCACTAGACAAGTAGTCAACTAGCTCACTGACAGAGCTCATACTGTCAAAGTTGAAGAGTCCAACTCCACCAATAGAACAGTTACCAGTGATGGACCACAAGATTCTGTGCTGAGCTCTCTACTGTTTGGAATCTATTTCTCAGAAGTCCAGCTGAAAGTAGACAGCCTATGGCTTACCAGATTCGCAGATGATTGCAAACTGGGAGCAGTCATTGAGTCCCCCTAAAGATATTAGCATATTACAGGAGGGGTTAACACAGACAAATGATTGGTGCCAAAGCCACGGTCTAAAACTAAATGCAAAAAAGTGCATCATTGTCCACTTTGTCGAAGAGGTAGTTAGCCAAAGTACAATATAGGCAGCACCCCCATAAGCTCGAACCCAGTGGTGAGTGACCTGAGAACACAAGTCAATAGCAGTCTAAACTTTGATCCGCAAGTGTCCTTAGTGGTAAGGAAAGCCTTTTATGTTGCACACCTCATAAATAAAGGCATCACATCCAAGACCAAGGATGTTATAACTCCTCCATACTCCACCCTTATCAGACCACTAATAGAGTACAATGCTCCCTTTTGCATGTATGTATTTCACCACACACCTGCAGCAGCTGGAGAGAACACAGAGGTTCCTGACCAAGAGAATTCAGGGACTCCAAAACATGACCTGCATGAAAAGACTGAAAGCCTTGGTGCTGTACTCTGTGTTCTACAGGCTGCTGAGAGGCGACCTGTGCCTGGCTTACACAGCAATCTCTGATCCAGCCCTAATGGAAATGCTGCATGTCCACAAATCAAATGGGACAAGAGTCACTTGCTCAAGAGTTCTCAGCCTATCCTGTGACTTAAACAAAACATGCTGGAAAGACAGATATTTCTCCCAGAGACTGCTGCTACTGGAGTAAACTCCCATTTCACATTAAGCAGAGCTCCTCAATGACCCTATTCAAGTGCAACCTGGACAACTGGATGGGAAACTGTAAATTCACTCCTGGGGTGGCACCTATGTCCCTCAAGCACAGGAGCAGCTGGTGCTGGTCATAGAGTCACTCTGCAGACAATCAAACAATCTAGCAGTGGTCACAAAGGGAACAAGGGTATTATATGGCTGGTCTTGTAAAGGCCCAAGGGCCATTAGCCTAGTAACCTCCTATGAACATATAGGTAGTAATGCTCTGAAATGTTTTGCAAGAAGTGCAAATCAGCAGGAGGTTCACACATGCCTGCTGTAGCAGAATGATGAATGAGAAGAACAAAATAAAGGAAGGAATGGTGGAAATGAACCTCTGCAACACTGAGATGGACTAAATAGTGTCTAGGTCTTTTGGCATTATTACCATATTAGTATATACCTGACTAATAAGACAGAAACTTAGCAGTGATATATGCAGTCAGTCCAAGAATTCTTCCTAGTGGTTGCTTCCTTGTCAGGTTAACACACCAATCCCTTTCCATTTTATTCCTTTTGGATATTAACCACTCCATGTACTGAGAAAATTAAACTTCAAAAGTCTTTCAAATGGCTGAGGAAATTTAGGAGAATGTAGCTATTTATCTTTCTTGTACCAGTAACTACATCATCTAATTCAGTGACATTCTGAGATATAGCCTACCTATAAAATAATAGCATAAGGCCAGATACAGCTAGGAAGATATGCAATTCCTTTCTGCACATCACTTGGCTATGTAAAACACACACAGACACACACACACACACAAACACACACACATACCTGCACTCAAGGTCAGACAGAGACATGCACAGACATGGATATAAACACATATGCATGTATGCATACAAATGCAAACATACATATGCATGGACACACACACACACACACACACACACACACACACACACACACACACACACACACACACACACACACGCATGCACGCACGTACTCCAAACATGCACATGCACACATGGATTCACTACAACTTGTCAAAGTAAAACTTTTCGCAAGGATATTGAATGAGTCAGATTTACTGATAAACAGACCCACCTCAAATGCAGGTGAAATCACTAAAAAAAAAAAAAAATTTTTTTTGCATGGAGCTCCCTGTCCCTCCCCCATGTGGGGAACGTCTCTCCTTTTACACACACACACACACACACACACACACACATATATATATATATATATATATATATATATATATATATATATATATATATATATATATATATATATATATATATATATATATATATATATACTAATTCCATAATTCCATGGTCACACAAAACTGTGGAAAAGAGACAACAACTGGTAAGGGTGAAGCATAAATTATGCAGCTGCAATCTGACAGTACAGCCTAAATATATGTAAAAACATACTTGTAGCTAAAGCTTTGATGAACTTGACTTGACTTTGGGGTGTCTTTATTCAATGACTTAAAAACCTCGCCACACATATGAATAAGGTTACAGGGAGTCCACTTTCAATAGTATAAGAGTATACAGAAGGCTGACACCTGTATCCCATTACTTACCTTAAACCCCTCTGAGGCTGCACAGTGCGGTGATAGGTTGTAACTTGTTAACCTCAGAACCAGTTCTCTGGATCAGGCTCATATTGTTGGTCCAAGTGAAATGGGACTCAACTCAGTAAATAAAATAAATAAAAGATACACACACCCACACACACACACACACACACACACACACACACACACACACACACACACACACACACACACACACTATGAACCAGAGTCACCAGTTAACTTAAGCACCGTGCCTTTAAAAGTGAAAATAAACTGCTAGAAACAGAGAAAATCTAGGCAGCCATAGAAAGAACATGCAAGCTCCACAGAGACAGCAGCTAATGGCCACAGAGACTATGAAGAGCATCACTTTAGTTAAATAGGGAACTGTACAAAATGACATAACTGGGACAAAGCAGAGAATAATTTGACATATCCTCCTGGCTGAAGAGGATCTGAAAATAAAGTATGATGATTCATGTAGTTAAAATAGTAACAGTGTGCTGTAACATATAAGCAGAGGAACAGAGATCAAGAAAGTGCTGGCAATTTGGTCTCATAGGTAAGTACTAGGCTTGCTGGACTTGTGGGTCACTTTAAGTCTAGCCAGTTTCCCGTATTGTGCTCAGATTAGCCAATCCCATTTGGTTAGTGATTGACCTTTCCCATCCCATGTTTGATAATTAAATATTACCCCTAATGAGAATAACTGGGATAATTTTCTGTTTCCCATCCATAGATCCAAGTTGCTCTTGAATATGGACAGGGATGAACTTTGTTTTAAGTGGTTGAGGTGTCTGTTCCAAAGCAGTGGCATCCTCTGCAAGATATACCTGTGCCTCCAAACCATTCTGTTGATGTTGCAGAAGAGGTTTAGATATCTAGACCAAGTATTTCTGATACCATTTCACTTGCTGATGTGAGTAAATCCATTTAGTGGGCCAGAGGATGCCTTGTATGTCAGACACAGATCACCCCTTAGCAGTCTTTAAGATATAGAGTATAGTGACTCACCCCTGAGTGGGTCCATGTAGGATGTGTGTTATTTAGGCCTTGTATTCTTTTAGTAAGGAATCTCTGTGGGCATTCCATTTGTTGCATGTGTCTGGACAGATACATACTGATGGGGGTATTATATTCAATGACTGACCTAATGAGGGCTGATTAAAGGGGTAGAATGACTTCCCTAAATCTAGACACAATTCCTTTGTTTATAAACTGTGCAGTATAGGTCTTTCTTAAACAATGGACACATGTTGCTCAAAATGTAGCTCAATGTCCACATAAGTTCCCAAATCTTGAACCACTGGGTTAACTCTTGTGGTTGTATTATTAATGTGGTAGATCTCTGGGATAGATGACTCCTGAAGGATACAGTAATACAGTTCTTTGGCATTAAGTTTCAGTCCATGATTTTAGCACCAGTTATTTATTTGGAACAAACCTTCTTGCAGGATGGCTAGGTCATTTGGGGATTCAATGACTGCTTCTAGCTTACAGTCATATGCAAGCTTAGTCAGCCAGACCCTTTTGGTATTGGTTTCTACTTCAGAAAAGCAGATGCCAAACAGGAGATGTCCAAGAACAGAACTCTCTGGGACTCCACTGGTGACTGGTCTCTTTTTGGAGGTAAGTTCCCCTATTTTGATTTTCTGCATCCTATCAGTAAGCCAGATGACAATCCAGTGGGTGGCATGGGGGGGGGGTCCCTGTTTATTTAGCTTTTCTGCTATGCCTAAGTTTGAGAATTGTGTCAAAATCTTTGGCCAGGTACAGGTATGCACTTTGTACCATTTTGCCTTCATCCCTTGCTTTGGTGACCTTTTCAAAAAAAAATCAACAAGTCAAGTAAGCATGACTTACCCTTGACGAATCCAAAATGAGATGGGTCCAGTGTTTGGAAGTTCCCTATGTCCTGATTGATTAGTTCCATAATAAGTCTTTCCATGGCTTTGAATATGAGGCTGGTGAGACTTCTACATTTGTAATTGCCTGGGTCTGTGGAAAGTCCTCCCTTATGCAGGGTAATGACTTACATTTGTAATTGCCTGGGCCAGTGGAAAGTCCTCCCTTATGCAGGGTAATGACTGTAGCTGTTCACCATTCACTTGGTACAAAACTTGTATGGATGCTGTTATTAAATAGTGTTGCTGGAGTGACTAAATCATGCATCATGCTATTTATGGTCCATCCATGGATATTGTCAAGACGCACTGATGCAGTATTTCTAGCTTTTGATAGCACTTTTAGGATGCAGTATTTCTAGCTTTTGATAGCTGGAGGTGAGCCAGTTTCATGTATACCTTGAGGGACAGAGTGAGAGGTAACGTTAGAGTTAAATTTATTGGCCAGTAAGTTCGCTTTATCTCCAGCTTCAGTGTAGATAACATCTTTCACAATCAGCTCAGTCATTTGTTAAAATATTAACTTTTCTTTAAGACGGTCATGAAAGTGTGTACTTGCAGTGTTGAGAACAAGCAATGCAAGGTGTTCTTAGACCTCTCTGAACTTTCCTATGAAGAAAGGATCAAAGGGTTTAAGTCGTTAATCAGTTATTCAATGTAGAATAGGCTGAAGATATGTGATGAGATGGACATTGAAACATGTTAGCCAAGACTTACTGGAGTGTCAAAAAAGAACCCCTAAATAGAGACATGGACTTCTCTTCTCTGCAGTGCACCTGAAGGACTGCAGGAAACAAGTGGCAGTAAAAGTGTCTAATTAAACAAATGTACATATGGCTTAAGTATAGTCACATCTGAGTTAATGAGAAGCAGGCTGAGAACTATACAGACAAGTGGTCACCAGGGATGTAGTAGAACTTAGAAGCTTCAGTGATAAATCATGGACTGTAAACAACTGCTGAAACATGGGTGGCAAAATTTGGAAGTGCTTACTGTTGCTGCATCGTAGTGACTGATCTCCCAGATCAGTTCTTCACGGGGTTATTTTCTGTATAGATTCTGCATATCCTCTCTAGAGTTGTATGCATTTTTACTAGATGTTCCAGTCTCCTTCCATCTCTCAAAGATGTCTTGTAGATAATCTTCAATACTTTAAGTTGCCTATATGCTTTCATGTAGTGTAAAACTGATTATGCGAGTTTGTCCTGTGATGTACAGGTGTCCCAGTCAGTATTAGTTTTCTACCTTAGGAACGGTGAATGCCAGGATATGCTTCGGCTCTCTGTGTCCCTGAACAGGATAAAACAAGCAATGGAAAATGAAGGAAGGAATGCATGAATTATTGTTATAGAATTCTGTCTGCAGTACCTGTTGTATGATAAAACTATTTGAAAATAATATTCTAGTTATGATTCTGACATTATTCAATTATAAATTTAAAACTGCCAAATCAGTAACTTACAGCTCTGATGGATGTTGGGACAGAAACATGTATAGTGCACTCAGGAGAAGTACCAATAAGAAATGTATTAATCCAGAATGGAAATGTGCCATGCCTAACATTAGACCAGATTGAGCAAGTGTATAAAGGTCTTGTAAATGGAATTGTGACGAATTTTCCACTTTGTAGAACTTACCTCCATAATGTGTCAATGGACACATTGACAGTTTGCTATAAGAACGAAGTAGCACCCAATTAATCTGGGATTTAATTTCCACCTCTATGATTTGTATCTTATTGGAATGAACTGTAATGATATACTGTTCTTGGCAAAACGAGTATATTAAAAATGTTATGCCAAAGTTTTTTCTAGCTTTAATTAATAACAAAACATACAGAAGATGACAAATTAAATGATATAAGTGCAAAAGTAAGGCAGTAGCAGATAACCGAGGTTTTCAGAACTGCTCCAGAAAATTCCTAAAGTAAATTACATCGTAAAACATCAGATCATATAACATCAACACTGTAAAAATGAATAATGTGATAAGATTTTTTGAACTAATGGTGGCTGAATTAAAAACAGATCAACATTTTTCAGTTATTTTATGCAGGCAAAATTGTACAGTGAGCCTATTACTCATATGTCAGAAGGAATGCATGAAGTCTTATCATTACTCAAATAAGGGACAGAGAAACGTATGCACAGGGACAATGTAGGGCATTCACTCAGGATAAACAACATATATGAGACATTGGAAAAAAACATAAATGTTATGCTTCTTGTAAATATAGACCTTTTAGCTCACCTTGTATGCTCTGTTTTCTTAATCTTACGAAATATACCATAACAGTTCTTACTCAGTGTTTGATAACTGTTGTCTTAGGCATTACTACCAAGAATCACCACATAAAATGTTTGATTATGTAATGTTATGATATAGATCAGCCTATATACATATGGAATATAGGAACATCTGCTTTGTAATAAACAACATATCTTGTACTGCAAATTTAGGAAATGTATTATGATGAGTGTCAAAGCAACAAATTAGGATACATGTTTCTAGGTCCCACAGTATAACATACTTTATTTGTCCCACAAGCAGATCCCTATATGCTCCATTTAAACATTTTTTTTGTACTAGTTGAACTTAAATTCTTGTTTCTCATTCATTTACATGGGATTCTGCAAATGCAGACTTTGTGTGGTGGTAGATAATAACTAAATGTTAATGAATGAGCTGTATATTGGGTGGCGTTTTTCAGACACGTAGCTGGCTAGCTAGTCATCCTAGCATTTTGGTGCCATCCCCCTGTCTGGTAACTTTAAGTTAAGGAGAGGAAATAGATCTCACTTGTCCTTATAAACTGTATCAAACTACATTCTACAACATAACAAGCAGATGTTCAAGTTTATACTACACACTAAGTCCTAAAGTGCTTCAGGTAATCGCAATTGTGATACCATTCGTCATTAAATGAATGCCAGTAATGTACTGAACAATTGGCTCCTAACAATTGCACTCCCAACACTTTGCAACCAATAATGCCTCTGGCTTTCTTCTATAGTGCTGAAGTAAGTTTTAGTCTTTTGTTAATTCTCGTTGGTAAGTTTGTGCTGGCATTGTATTTGTGTAACAGTATAATAAGTGTTATTTGTGTATGTTCTAGTGTTATTCATATATGGTCTACATGGCTCCCTGTTGAAATGCCAGCACTTTTATCACTGAGTGCTGACACAGAAAAACCCCTGAAAATACAGCAGAAAAGTAATGTAGAACGTTGCTCTTCTCCTTTAAAATTGCCTTTGGCAGGCGGCAAGCCCCCTGGTTCACCTGATGTGGGGTCAACACCCTGCTACCCATGATATGGGGGAAAGTCCTCCACATTCCCAAACTTATACATACCTAATCTGAGATCACCATACATCAGAGAAAAGGGAATATTCTTAGAAATGGCCATTTTGGAGTTGGTATATGCAAGTCTATTTTGTTCAACTATTCACTTCCATATTTCAGGATCACTTCATCGAGTCCCAACATTATCAAATAGTTACCGTTCCAGGTCTATAATTTAGTTATGGGTTTAGATAGTTTAATGATGTTATTCAATGAAGATTTATATTAAGGTCAGTTTGCCACTAATGTTCTTTAGTAGTGTATTGAATGTTGTTGCAATATTTTTCCCCTTGCTTTACTTTTGTTTTCATCCCAAATGTGATATATTTAAAAAGTATTGCATTTGCATGAGTTTGATTTATGAATGAATGCTGTGTTTTTGGTTCATCTTGGTCTGTCTTTGGATACTCATATTTGGATTTTTTCTAGTATGCAGCAAGACACATTGCAAAAAAAAAGATGATGTCAGCAGAGTGGTGGTTAATTAGCTAATGATGCCGGTGAAGTGAAAATAAGCAAAAGTATATGTGCATGCTGACTCAAATAAATGCTTTTATGTCGAGTATTTGTCACTGTCTTTGGTAGGATACTATGAAATATTGACTAGCACAATTGTCAACTGTCATATTATCAATCACAAATGATCAATTGCAGGAAAGTCAACTGTTGCTCTTGTGAAAGCATAAGGAATCATAAACATCAGTCCAAAAGCTACACATTTGTAACTGGAAAACTAAACAATAAATTGCTATCAGAAAAATAAGCGTGTACCACTACTATTAAAACCTAAATGGAAGAAACCGTCTGCAACAAGTACAATGCAAAACACCTACTGCATCACTACTATCAAAACCTAAATGGAAGAAACCATCTGCAACAAGTACAATGCAAAAAACCTACTGCATCACTACTATTAAAACCTAAATGGAAGAAACCGTCTGCAACAAGTACAACACAGAAAACCTACTGCATCACTACTATTAAAACCTAAATGTTAGAAACCTTCTGCAACAAGTACAATGCAAAAATCCTACTGCATCACTACTATTAAAACCTAAATGGAAGAAACCTTCTGCAACAAGTACAATGCAAAAAACCTACTTCATCACTATTAAAACCTAAATGGAAGAAACCTTCTGCAACAAGTACAATGCAACAACCTACTGCATCACTACTATTAAAACCTAAATGGAAGAAACCTTCTGCAACAAGTACAATGCAACAACCTACTGCATCACTACTATTAAAACCTAAATGGAAGAAACCTTCTGCAACAAGTACAATGCAAAAAACCTACTGCATCACTACTATAAAAACCTAAATGGAAGAAACCATCTGCAACAAGTACAACACAGAAAACCTACTGCATCACTACTATTAAAACCTAAATGGAAGAAACTGTCTGCAACAAGTACAATGCAAAAAACCTACTGCATCACTACTATAAAAACCTAAATGGAAGAAACCTTCTGCAACAAGTACAATGCAAAAAACCTACTGCATCACTACTATTAAAACCTAAATGGAAGAAACTGTCTGCAACAAGTACAATGCAAAAATCTTACTGCATCACTACTATTAAAACCTAAATGGAAGAAACCTTCTGCAACAAGTACAACGGAGAAAACCTACTGCATCACTACTATTAAAACCTAAATGGAAGAAACCTTCTGCAACAAGTACAACACAGAAAACTTACTGCATCACTACTATTAAAACCTAAATGGAAGAAACCTTCTGCAACAAGTACAACGGAGAAAACCTACTGCATCACTACTATTAAAACTTAAATGGAAGAAACCTTCTGCAACAAGTACAACGCAGAAAACCTACTGCATCACTACTATAAAAACCTAAATGGAAGAAACCTTCTGCAACAAGTACAATGCAACAACCTACTGCATCACTACTATTAAAACCTAAATGGAAGAAACCTTCTGCAACAAGTACAATGCAACAACCTACTGCATCACTACTATTAAAACCTAAATGGAAGAAACCTTCTGCAACAAGTACAATGCAAAAAACCTACTGCATCACTACTATAAAACCTAAATGGAAGAAACCATCTGCAACAAGTACAACACAGAAAACCTACTGCATCACTACTATTAAAACCTAAATGGAAGAAACTGTCTGCAACAAGTACAATGCAAAAAACCTACTGCATCAGTACTATAAAAACCTAAATGGAAGAAACCTTCTGCAACAAGTACAATGCAAAAAACCTACTGCATCACTACTATTAAAACCTAAATGGAAGAAACTGTCTGCAACAAGTACAATGCAAAAATCTTACTGCATCACTACTATTAAAACCTAAATGGAAGAAACCTTCTGCAACAAGTACAACACAGAAAACTTACTGCATCACTACTATTAAAACCTAAATGGAAGAAACCTTCTGCAACAAGTACAACGGAGAAAACCTACTGCATCACTACTATTAAAACTTAAATGGAAGAAACCTTCTGCAACAAGTACAACGCAGAAAACCTACTGCATCACTACTATAAAAACCTAAATGGAAGAAACCTTCTGCAACAAGTACAATGCAACAACCTACTGCATCACTACTATTAAAACCTAAATGGAAGAAACCTTCTGCAACAAGTACAATGCAACAACCTACTGCATCACTACTATTAAAACCTAAATGGAAGAAACCTTCTGCAACAAGTACAATGCAAAAAACCTACTGCATCACTACTATAAAAACCTAAATGGAAGAAACCATCTGCAACAAGTACAACACAGAAAACCTACTGCATCACTACTATTAAAACCTAAATGGAAGAAACTGTCTGCAACAAGTACAATGCAAAAAACCTACTGCATCAGTACTATAAAAACCTAAATGGAAGAAACCATCTGCAACAAGTACAACACAGAAAACCTACTGCATCACTACTATTAAAACCTAAATGGAAGAAACTGTCTGCAACAAGTACAATGCAAAAAACCTACTGCATCACTACTATAAAAACCTAAATGGAAGAAACCTTCTGCAACAAGTACAATGCAAAAAACCTACTGCATCACTACTATTAAAACCTAAATGGAAGAAACTGTCTGCAACAAGTACAATGCAAAAATCTTACTGCATCACTACTATTAAAACCTAAATGGAAGAAACCTTCTGCAACAAGTACAACACAGAAAACCTACCAAAATCATATTTACATAGGAGGATATAGTTGGTTTATTGTGGTTGTAATTTGCTTTTTTCTTTTTTTATGTTAAAATTTTCATTCTAAACTGGATGTATTTCAAATGTGTTGCACATAAATGAGTTTGATTTCTGCCCGTGTTGTGCTTTTGGTTCAGCTTCTCTGTCTATATTTTGTGTGCACAATATTTGATTTTTTTCTCAGTATGAACAAATTAAACATCACCTGGTAACACTTCCTCAAATGCATAGTATAGAAACACTTTGCAATTTCTTTCCAGCTGCAGGTGACTACTTCTGACACTCCCCTTCAGGAATCTGCCATTTTTAGCATCAGACACCCTTTGTACTTTGACCGGTTCCCTTGGAGCCCCCCCCCATTGTCTTGACGTTAAAGGAGTGGCCTAGAGAGTTATCACTATGCGACAGCCTCTCACTCTCTCTCTCTCTCTGTACATATATCTGTATCTATCTATATATCTATATATCTATATATATATATATATATATATATATATATATATATACGTGTGTGTGTATGTGCATATGTGTGTGTGTATATAGATATATATATATATATATATATATATATATATATATATATATATATATATGGGTCTACATTGAATCACCGCATTTACAGTTCAACAAAACCCTGTTACCCAAGACCAGTTCTCTGAAAAGCCAATTAACCAAAACCACAGACTGCCGAAAACTTTTCCCTGTGATAGGAACCACTTGGCCACCTCAAATAAACCCTAAACGGAGTAAAATTAAGCCCAACCCCCATACACCCCTTACTTAAATATAACAACTCCGCAATTGTACTTCACTGATAACAGGGCAAAGTTCACTATGGTGGCCAAGTAGATCCTTTCACAGTGAAGGGTTTTTGGTAGTCCGTGGTTTTGGTTGATCAGCTTTTTGGAGAACTAATTTCAGGTAAGTGGGTTTCGTTGAACTGTAAATTTGGTGATTCAATGTAGACCCAAATATATCTATATATATATATATATATATATATATATATATATATATATATATATATATACACACACACACACACACACACACACACACACACACACACATTATACAAAGTGAAATTCAGAGAATGGAAGAAACAATCTAGCAGAAGATAAAGAGAGGCCCAGCATTCTCAGCATTCTCAACGAGATTGTTACAGATACGACCACCTCTTGCACTACTGCTCTGGTACCTCCTTCTTCAGTGAGGTCTGGCCATAACTTGAGACCTTCTCCTTCAAACTCGCAAAAGCTCCTACAGCAAACCTCACGATGTTTAAGGACTACAAACATGTCAATCTCAACCTCCTCTGTGACAAAATATCAACATTCTCATGACTATACTTCCTTGACCTTAATACACCAGGAAACTACAATAAGGAATTCTGCATCTGTTTGGAAAATAGAGCTAGGTGTGCCTACCAGAACCTAGTATAAATGGAAATTCAAAAACAAACAAAAACCTGGTGGTCTATTACCATAATAAAAACTCTAAAAGAAAAGAAATTAAATTATTTAGTAGATCCAAAACTCCTGTTCTCAAGAATAATATCAAAATCATTACAAAAACCTGAAGAACATTATCAGGTCTGCTAAAGGATCTTATGAACATAGACTAGCCTCTGAAGCCAAAGGTAAATATAAATCCTTCTTTAGCTATGTTATAAAACTAACAAAACAATACCCAATATTGCTCTGAACTTATTCATAATAGTATGATCTGTTCTAACCCAACAGACATTGTTAATATCCCTGCAAATAAATTTAGTGCCAACTTCACCACTGGAACTTGGGTCTATATTAGATCAGCAAACGCTTAAAAAAGCGAATGCTGATTGATCGAAATTATGTAAGCGAAAGCTTACAATCTTGAACTGTCAAATCAGTGATTTTTTTTCCTAGGGAAAAAATTGCTGATCCAAAACACATACACACAACACAAGCACACCAAACAAACAGAAATCCACACACATACACCTAAAATCTGACACCTAACCCTACACTAAACTATGCACACACCACTAACTATCCACTTACCTTAACCCAAACCCTAACCCTAAGGTCCATCACTATCGCACACACATCTCACCCGCTCCCTAACCCTAACTCACCTAAACCCGCCCTAACCCTCACGTCCACACAATCACACACATACCTAACCCGCGCCCTAACCCTAACTCATCTAACCCACCCTAACACTCACATCCACACAATTGCACACTTACCTGAATCCGACCCATAACTTTCCACCACAGCACTGAAAATACCGAAGCAGCAAAACAGACAACCAAATTCTTTCCCTAGGAAAAAAAAATTGGGTTTCTGTTGCTTCGATATTTTGAACATTCACTTAAATAAGTTCGATCAATCAGCGTTCACTTGTTTAAGTGTTCGCTGATCTAATATAGACCCTGGAACTTATAACCAAAACTCCAAAATATCTGAATTTCTTACTTCCACAGTAATTCTAAAGATCATTTACAGAAAGTACAAATCAAACCAAAAATACTTCCTCCATGATACCTGGCAATATACCTGATTGTTTTAATAGTGTTAAACATGGCCTTGCAAATACACAACTTAAACTATTTAACCTAAGTTTAGCTACTGGTTTTGTCCCCAATGAGTCATGTCTTTTCATAAGTGTGGCTTTCCAAATGACCTTGGTAATTACAGACCAATCAGCCTTATTAACTTCATCTGCAAAGCCAGGGAATGTATTATAAATCCATTCACAAAGGTGATATGAAGAATCACAGCAGATTTGATCCCCAGTGGTTTGCCTTTGTGAAGAGTAGAGCTTGTCTTTTTAATCTGGTAAACTTTTTCAAAGGGTTATGGAGGCCATAAGTTCTGCCCATGCAGTACTCATGGCATATTTTGACCTGGCCAAGGCCTTCAACACCATTTACCATGCTGTCATCATACAAAAGCTTAATGCTTTAAAAATCAATCCATACATGATAAGATGGATAGAAAATTATCTGAAAGATATCACCTTCATGGAGCAGGTTGTACATGCCTCTTCAAAAAAGTATAAAAGTGACTAGAGGTGTGCCCCTGGGCTCTATGCTGGGACCTCTCCTTTTTGATACTTACTTCTCTGAGCAGAATGTTAAAATCTCTGGCTAACAAAGTTGGCAGACAACTGTAAACTGCAGAGGGGGGGTTAAATCCCCGTATGTCACCCAAACCCTCCCAAATTAACTTTACCTAGTTAATCTTGGTGTACTTAAAGTCTCTAACTAAATGGTAAAACATGTAGTATCATCACTTTTGGAAGACATCCCCTTTCTTCATCAGACTGTATAGACAACACACCACTATAAAGCAAAAATGCAATAATGGCGTTAAGGAAATTCTTTTATTCAGCTTTGCTAATTGCCAAAGAATGTCATGAAGATCTAATGAGGTAATCACTCCATCATGCTTAGTATTGATCAGTCCAGTTTTCCAGTACAATACCTCCTTTGGGATGTGTCTCACTAAACACAGCAAACAAATAGACTGCAAAGGTTCTTAACCAAAAAGATTATAAGCCTAAAATCCCTGGGCTGCTGATAAAGACTTGAAGCTATATCCTTTTATTCAGTGTCTTATGGAATTTTGAGGGGGAAATTTCTGTTTTATTTGCTATGCTTTAAGAGATCTGATTGTCCTAGACCTCTTTTTTTTCCTTCAAGTCTAGTATGCCCACCAGTACAAGAAGTAGTACCTGAATCTTCACCAACAGATAAACAAAACACATTAAAGGGACTGGTTTGTAAGTCAACACCTCCAAAACCAAGGAAATACACTTACACCTCTCAAACTCTTAGCCCAAGAAATCTGGACAAAGCTAAATAATGGGGGGGGGGGGGCAAATGTCCAAAAATAGGCACAATTTTTAAATATTGCTTCTATAAACATAGTTGATAGAATAACAGACTTTGCATAGCATTCATTTTCCGAAGGGTACGAAGAATGAAACTCAAATATCTGTCACTATTTAGTGACTTCAATCTTCAATGCTTTATCAGAAACCCACAAATTTTAAGTGGAATGGACAAAAAATATTAGGCAAAAATCTGGACATTCTATGAAACTCTGGACAGTTAAGAGGTATGAATACACTTCCCACATGTAAAACAGTGTAACTGAGTTCCTTTATCATATAAATGAGATGACTGGATGGGTATCCAGAAATTTATTCGAAGCATGACTGGTATAGACTTCCTGCAAACCAAGTGATTACGTGATGCACTTACGGCTACTGCACGGCTCAAGGAGTAGCAAATCTAAATGTCGATAAAGTCAGCAGAAAAGGTGCAAATCCATAATTTTATTTAAACAATTAAATATAACATGACAGAGGTAGAGGGAAATAAACCCAACTACCTGCCTCAAACCGGTTTCGTCTGTAATAGCCTTCTTCAGTGAGTAAACATGAACAACAAAAAATACACTCATTTATATGTGTCACTGGACTTCAACTCAAGACAGAACTAAACGTTTGTAATATAAGGATAAACCAAAATGTTTTTCTAACCCTTTGGTTCGTCTGGTGACCACATATGGATGCAATACACGAGGGTTCATGAATATTATCAACAGACATTGGAACATACTTATGGCCGGGGACAGATTACATCCATTTTTGGGTGACAGATGTTCTTTCTCATTTAGGAAAGGATGTACTTTAGGTTCCCTTTTTAGTCACTATAAGAGGGTGGGACCTAGTTCCATGGTTCCCACTCAGCGTTAGGGTGGCCACCTTTTCAAATGGCCATAGTGGGACATTTTCGGGACACACATCAGATTTTACAGGCCGACACATACCCACGGTCAGTACAAAGGATAGAACTTTACTTTTTTGCCTAAATAAAAGCTTATTCTTGTAGCAGTTTAGTTGCTTATCCTGTTTCTTGTAACATTTAGGTATTTTAGATGCAGAAATAACTATTTTATGCAACTATTACATAAAATATGGGAACTTATGTCCTACAATCTCAGGACATTTGCCATTTTTAATATTTTTGGTCAGGACACAACTGCCCAAAGAGGGACAAAGTGGGACAGGTGGTAACCCTACTCAGCGTACACTTACAGGTGGCCCATTGATAGGTTGTACACCATGTGGGCACTGCATTCATTGCTCTAGGGTTCAAAAAACAAGGGAATTTAGTAGTCGCAATACATTGGTGGTTTTTAATATTAATTTTTGGGCTAATTGTAGTACAGAATGGATAGTTTATTTGGTCACTTGTTCATGCTCCTCATTCAATGTGGAACAAACATCTAGACCTTTCCGTCTTAGAATTGGGAAGCATCTCAGTGACATTAGGAATAAACGTTCTACCAATGCTTTGTATAAACATGTGTGCAAACACAATACTGCATCGTTTTATTTTACTGTTATAGATTGTATTGTGGGTAGATGTAGGGACAAATCAGGATGGCATGATTTACTTAATTTTAAGGAACGTAAATGGATTATCATGCTAGGAGCTTTATTTCCACCTGGGCTTAATGATCAGTTATAATGCACCAATGAACAGCTTTATGTGACACATATAAATAAGTGTATTTTTTGTTGTTCATGTTTACTCACTGAAGAAGGCTATTACAGCCGAAACCAGTTTGGGGCAGGTAGTTGGGTTTATTTCCACCTCTGTCATGTTATATTTAATTGTTTAAATAAAAGTGTAGATTTCTACCTTTTCTGCTGGCTTTATTGACATTTACATAGACTTCCTGGAGCCAGTTAATGAGACTCAGTGGCATTGGAATATCGATTAATCTTTGAGTCAAAATGAATCTGTATTTTTTTTCCTTAGGTGCAGTTTTATAAATCTCTTGATGACTAATATTCACTATAATCTAGCAATAAAGCCTGAAGTAGTTTCTAACATTATTGCGCAATAAGGGGATGAAGTACAATCTCCTCAACTAATGCAAATTGCACATTGTGTCACACAGTAGACAACAGAACTATGCAACTAAAGCAATACAACACAACATCCAGTCATATCTCTCAACTGTACAGATTTTCACAGAATGTCCAGATTTTTGCCTCATATTTTTGGTCCATTTTTCATAAAAGTGTGCTTTTCTGGCAAATTAGTGGTGAATCATTAAAGACTGAAGTTAGAAAATAATGACATACATTGGAGTTTCAGACTTCAAAGCCTTCAGAAAATTCATGCTAATGCAAAAACTGTTTTTCTATCACCTTTGTGAAGTTTGTAAGAGAAATATGTAAAACTTGTTCCTATTGTGGGGCCTTTGTCCCACTTGTATTTTTGGCTTTGTCCAGATTTCTTGTGATAAGAAGTTCAGAGGTATACAGCCAATCAATATCAGTTAAACAAACTCCATTTTAAATAACATAACCAACCAGTTTGTTATCCGTAGGTTCATAGCTAAGGACAATGCCAGTTTTTCTTGTAGGCGTCTCATCATTAGCTGCCTCCACTGCATATGTCCAAACATATTGCTCCATTTTTCCACGATTATACAACTTTTACTTCCTCTGTCTTACAAAATGAAATTGAACACAAAGCCCACCTAAAGCACACAATAAATGCAAAAAGTGTTTTGCCTTTTCATAAATGCATACTGGACAGTGATTGACAGCCTAGCATTCCTTTCCATTTCATTTCAAGAAAAAAAAGTGCTGTTCACCCCCCTAGTACATTATGAAAGCTACATAAGACACAGTCATAACTCAATACTTTTGCTTGTGTTCCTTCTGGATTCTAATTGTATGACACTTAATATATGGAGATAGACAGACTGACAGATAAAATAAAAAGTAAAAAGCTAAAGGTGGGAATTCCAGATATGTCTTGCTTAAGAATAAGGAATAACTGAGTTATTGGTCATAAATTATGAATTTTCTTTTTCAGTCAGCCTGCTAGCAGCAATTACAGGCTATCTGCCAGTTTTTCCGAATGCCTCTTTTCTGGAATGTCAGAAATGATGACATTTTCAGTTAAAGCTGTAGCTTACCACATGACCTAGAGATCTGCAAAGGAGGGGCCTTTGGGTTTATTAACCAGGTTAGTGGTTGTAATAAGTAGCTCTGACATATCAGCTTATCCTCACACCATCAGCAGGCTTTTCTCCCAGATACAAAGTACATTTCCACATTTCTCATTCTTCTGTATGCGTAAGGGTCTCGTGATCAAATACCTCATTAGTTATGAATGATAAGTACAAATAAATCAGAATTCAACTCTGATATTCTTAAATCTACAAGCACCCAATTCAACTATTCAGTTCAGAACTATATCTCACTACCATGCAATACCTGGGGCAGGCAGTAAGAGAGTATAGCCTATTTTGTGTTTACAGAATGAACATTTAAAAATTATTCATTATTTACTGGGATATCTTCAAGTCAGCTGCAGCTTGGGTAATCATAGTATGCCCTGCATCAACATGCTTTGCTATTTTTCACTGAGACACACAAAAAATGCATAATTTTTACAGTCCTTCTCAAAATGTACAGCAGCACCCAACAGGTATTCTATAAGAAACAAAACACTTTTAATGAGATACCATTAATTGCACCAATTTCTGATAAAATTGCTACAACACTTTTAATAATCTTTGCTGAATTAGAACAATAAAATATTGCAAAACTTTATTTCAGAAACATGTTTGGTAAGTAATTCAGTAAAGTAGTTGGCTGGTACATTATGTATTAGGTATTGACCGACAGCACCTCAGATAATTTGTATTGAGGTAGATTTATTGACAGCTGACAAGGTTTGTAAGTAGGAAGTGAGAACTGCATGGTAAAACATTACTCACATGACTATTTCTTTTTATGTCGTTCAGTCTTCTTGATTAATGCTGTATGGCCAAATTGTCAGAGGGTGAAGTAAGAAGCAGTGATAACAGTATTATGGGAAATGTCCACTTGCACACATTTTAAACCAAATGCACTCCAGAAGTTCACTGGCAAACTATTGCATATAGACATGTTTTTGTTTTTGTTTTTGGACCCCCCATTCTATGGTCATATGTTACCTGTCGTATTCAAGATCCCATCTTGCATTTTCTCTTGTGCAATCTCCAGCTCATACCTAACTTTTTATTTGTTTTACTTTGTTCACTGTCCTATCTGCACATCTTTTGTGCAATTAAATCAATGTCAATTTTGCATGTAGACATTCTGAAGGAGACATGACACAATTTATTTTGATGTATTGCTTGATATTCTTCACAGACATTAGATACTGGACAGGTGATTGACAACACAGTCTTTAATATGTCTTAAGGAAGTGGCACTTAATTTGCAGATCACTGTGAAATCTGGTAATGACTTTGTAAGAAGATAGTAGCCAGACCAGCTTACAAACCATGACTGATATATTGATAAAAATGTAATGTAATGTTTGTTTCCTAGCATTGCCTTTTACTGCATTTTGCAGACAGTATACCATATTCATTTTAAAGACAATGACATCCAAACACAGAAAACTGAATTTGAATCTCATAGGATCATAGGAAGGTACTAGGCTATTGGCCCAAAGGCCATTACAAGCCTAGCCAAGAATTTAGCCCATGTTCCAAAATGTCAGCACCCAATGCCCCTGTCCAACAGTGACACAGGTGGAATCCCAGGGGTGTATTTTCTGTTCCCCATCCAGTTATACAGGATGCACTTAAAAAGGGTTAATAAGGTACTCTGCTCGATGTGAAGAGGGAGTCTGTTCCACAGAAGGGGGAGTCTCTGGGACAATAATCTGTCCCGCCTATTGATGTCACAGACCAGGTTGAGGTCACGCGTGCGAGTTACTCGAGTGGAGCTTGGCTTGTGGATATGCAAGTATTATTAACTATGTATTTATATGCTGTCTGTGTGTAGATAAATTGCAACATATCTTTATTCTTTCAGGATACTTTTGGAAATTAATAGTTCTGTGTGAATTTTCTAGTTAAACATGTTCCTACCTCAAAGGCAAAATCGTAGAAGTCCCAAACTCTAAACAGATGCTGTCATTTTCATAACAGTGTGTAATAACTTGTTCATTGACTTACATGCTGTACATATCTACTGTGTGTGACAGCTTCCACAACCTAGGAAAGTAGAAGGTCACTTTATTTCTGTATGCTTATTTTAGATAACATTTTAAAATGCAAACAAAAACACCTTGATTTCCAACTATCAATAAACCCAAGCCTCTGATACAATGTCTGCTTGCCATTTTCCCCAGCTGTAACAAATCTAGCCTCCACCCTCATTGTAAAAACAATCTTTGAAACAATGGTCAGCTTTATCTTGGCTCGTGGTATGGTATGGCCTTCCTAGCTCCACCCCTGTTATACATCTGTCTGACACAGAGCACACTGCCAGATATAATGCACTGGCTCTCAGCTCCTGTGACTGCAGTTTGATTTTGTGCAGTCAGGGTCTGAATGATTATCTGATGCATTAATAGATAATGGAATATGCTTCTACCCTAACACGGGCATGGATTGTTTTTTTTTTCAGTATATATGTCCTGCTATATTTTAGATCTTATATAATCTGAAGGAATAACTTGTTAGACAGAGATGGGGATGGGTGCATTATTAAAAAGGTAGATAATCTCTTGCACTGACAGAGATCAATACTGAGAAGATATCTTTCTGCTTACAGGAAGGATACTAATTGTGAGAACAGGGTCTTATTACAGTTATTTAAGAAGTCAGACTGACGAGTAAGGTATAACTATGTATGCCAAGAAGGTGACACATAAAAATCATGGCAAATGCATTGATGCTATTGAGTTTAACATACTCAGTAAAATGTTAATAGTGAATCCAAACAGGCTTGAAGTAAAATAAGGGTCTCAAACTTCATATCAGGCAGGTCAGAGTTTTGCTATTGTTGTGAGCTCTGAGAAATATCTTTTGACTTTTGGAGCTAGTTACACTGTTGTGTAATTCAGAAATTTCAGCTAATATGAAAATATAGACACTGTGAATACATCTGAATTGCTGTTTATATCAGTCTCTCTCCTTCCTCTCACTTTTTACTGATCTCCCCTGCATGTGGCCCATCACCACCTCTAAACTGTACAGTGATATAGCTGCACTGGTGAACATACGTTCTTACCATTTTTATTAGGAAGGATGAAGAACAAATACCTCCTGCATATCACACCCAGTAGAATGAGGGTCTGAATAGTGTAGCATTCCAGACACTATAATGCATTGCAAGTGTGCCTTTGTGAGAAAATAAACTACTGCAGAACAAGAAATATACTAAGTATGATTACAGCAACATCATAGCATTAACAGTATTCTCCTTGGCAATCTGCCCATTTTTACTATGGCTAAACCTCCATGTCTTATACCATGGCACCAACTTCACCATTTTTTGGAAGCCCAGTATTTCAGCTGCCATATAGGACAGCACTGACACCTCGCTTCTGTCCTTTATATCCTTTTGAGTGAATATGGCATCTCCATCAGTTCACTTCAGGGCATCACTCCTGCTACCTGGAATTTATTATTCCACTGCTTTTCTACTGCAAGTAGATAATGGATATGTGATACACCTAGTACTGAAATGAATTTGTTGAAGATAGCTGCAGACCCTGAGGCTGGTTCCAATAACACAAATAGCTCTCTCATTTCTGTCCCATTTTCTTCCCATGCACATACATGATAATGATGTCAGTGTAGGAATCCATTTTATCATTTTGCATGTTAAATTTGGCTATCAGTGTTCAGTCTATGGTTTAATGCCTAGTATGCACTTTCTCAAATTCTTCCTATGTCAGGGGGATCTTGAGAAACTATGCAAACTGTTTAAATTTCAACCGACACTGAATTTCTCATATCTAATCTAATTTCAAAGTATTCGGGTGCATTTACTTGGCAATAGTCTTAACATTTATTAGTGTCATGTTGAAATATTTACTCATCCTAATGAGAAAAGGATGCCCTATGCCTCTTCAAATATTCGGTATTGCTCTTGTGTTAATTCTTATTAGAAATAATTTAAGCATTTGAGGACTCAGAGATTAAGCAATTATGAAATGAATGCTTTCGTTCATGTAAATCTTATCTGTCATACATCTTACTGATATGGCTTTTTTTAAGAGTCCCACTAGTTATTAGCGAAACACCTTTTTATTTGTTATTACTCTGATTGCATATTTGCATTTAGAACTTGTGCTTTAATACTACAGAGCCTATACTACTGCACTCCTGTGCATCCTTCTGATTGTATCACAGACACACATAGACACACACACACACACCCTGTGCCATATGTGCTCTTTGCTTATAGTCACTCACAGTATTGCTCTTCTTACAGCAAAGATAACCTCACACCTGAGCAGATTGACCACTACTCTCATATAGAAAAGATAATGCTATAAGCCTAACACTGCACATGACCCTACTCCTGAGCAGTTTCTGTACTACTGACATACATCGTGTACAGTGCAGGAATTCTGGCAGTACAGTGCACCCCCCCTAGTACTATGCATAAGAACAGTGGCCAACACTCTGCTGGAAGGAATGCACCCAGTTCTGCTTTGCTGTGCACCGCACATTCCCCTACCTATTCCACAATGAGCATGAGCTGACCGACAAGCGAATGACAAAAAAAAACAACTCTTTCTATCTGATTCATGTACCTGTCTCTAATGTCATTATCCTGACAATGCTTCATATACCAGATGAACATGACTCTGAATGTGACACTTTGCAGTTTCAGCAGAGAGGTTAATTATGGAGCTGAGATATAGTGTTCCCATGTTTGCTGTATTTACTGAAGGAACTGTGCAATAGCAGTACAATAATTTCATGATGCAGAGTTTTGTAGATTGTTTATTGACAATATGGGCCAAAATGTCATTGATTCCATCTGTATGTAAAAAAATATTCTCTAATGGTGATTCATGAATTTATACCTTGTATCCACAGAATTGTAGTAAATTGTGTCAAATGCAGTGGTCAGTCATGCTGTATAAAACAACAAAGCAGAATCAATAGATCCTAAATTACAGCTTACAACAATTGGTTACACAGCACTGATAAAGAGCATTGCCCATGTTTAAATCAAATGAAAAGATGTCTAATAAAGGTAGTAAATACACAACTTATAGCAAACATTCCATAATAATTATACTTACTTGACTACGAAATAAGTCACTTACTGTAGCTACTTGAAAATATATATTGGAAGAGACTAGGAAAAAATCTTTAAGAATGGGTGAAGAAAAGTTTGTAGGGAAAGATGGACAGAAAGAAGCAGGATATGACACTCTGTATCTGTACTCTTTTATAAACTGAAGATTTTGAGCAGAATTTCAGCCTTTTAACCGATACTTATTCAACCTTGCCTGTATCTCTAATGCTTCCATATTCATCCAATCTCCTCTTTAGTGCTTGTTTTAGTTGTAGAAGTACTAAATAAACACAAAGGGCTGTTTTATGACCTAGAATTGTACAACTAGTCCTGATATAGTTCCAGTTTCTGAACCTTGGCTGAAAGAGAATTATGCAATCTAATTATTTATGTTTATTATTATATTTTGAATAATGTTAATAACTGCTGTTTAAATGAAAATGAAGGATGACATTCTCTCTGCTAATGCTCTAAATTCATTTTCTTGCCAAAGGGATAACTGGTCTGGCATTACAGTAAAAGACAGAAAGTACGGTTGTGTAAAATCTTACCATAATGGTAGATGTCCTTCTCTTCACTGCTGCATTATTCTTAACACATGAGAGAGTGCCAAAGCTTAGGAAGAACCCAGGTAGGAGGAAGGACCAGAAAAGCTCTCGATGAACCCACACAAAAGCTCTAGATATTTCATCCAGCTTGTAATGTTTGGTGAAAAGCATACACAGAAGTCCAACTAGCTGCTTCAAAGATGGAGTTAGTGTCTAACCCCTTAAAAAAGCCCCAGAGGAAGCAACAGCTTTGGTGGAATAAGCCTTGACAGAATGAGGAAGGCGTTTACCATGACGGACATAACAAAATGAAATAGGTTTAGAAATCCAAGAATAGTCTGAATGGAAACAGTCACCCCTAAAGACCTAGGGTGAAAAGAAACAAAAAAGCTAATCAGACCTTCTAGAAGTCTTTGTCTTATCCAAGTAAAGTCTGACTTGTCTATGCACATCTATGGTGTGAAGAACCCTCTCACTATTAGGCTGTGGAGAAGGGAAAAGGGTAGGCAATTGAACAGACTGATTCAAGGACAACTCATTCACCACCTTAGGCATAAGGGAAGGATTAGTACGTAGGGACACTGTCCTTATGAAAAATAAGAAAAGGGGAGTAAGCTGTAAGAACCTGAAGCTCAGACACTCATCTGGCAGAAGTAATGGCCAACACAAGAACAGTCTTCCAGGAACAATGTTGCAAGGAAGCCGAGGCAGCAGGCTCAAACGGAGCCTGGGTCAATTTCTCCAAGACAAAATTAAGATCCCAGGGAGGGGAAACAAACTTCCTGGGAAGTCTGATATGAAGGATGCCTTTAAGAAATTGTTTAGCTTCAAAAGTAGAAGCTAAAGGTGGCGATAAAGGCAGAGAAGCAGACATAGCTGATAAATGAGCCTTAACCAAAGGGTAGGCTAAACCAGCACTGAGTAATTCACACAAATAAGATAGAACCAAAGGAACATACACAGTAAGTGGATCTAGGGTTCTTGAATGACACCAAATAGAAAACCTCTTCATTTTGGATAAGTAGGATTTCCTGGTATTGGGCTTCCTGGCCTCTTGCTGGACCCTAAGCACAAACTCAAAAAAAAGGTGTCTATGTGGAATCAAAATCCTATCACCCATAGAGTTAGCCAAAGAGTAGACCAGTGAAGATGGATGACAGATCCCTTGTCTTGTGTGAGTAGGTCTACCTTGTGAGATAAATTGTGGTGATGGTCCTTGGCTAGGTGGAGAAGAAGAAGAGTGAACCAATGCTGCCATGGCCAAAAGGGCATCACCAGCAAGATTGTTGGAGAATCCTGTTGAATCTTGGACAAGACTTTCAGAATAAGAGGAAGGGGAGGGAAGGCATACAGAAACATCTCCTTCCATGAGAATGAGTGTGTGGCCACCTTCCACACCAGAGGACTTGGGACCATGGGAGAAAACTGTGGAAGCTGTTTGTTCATAGGGGAGGCAAATAGATCTACTTCAGGAGTACCCCACTGGTGGGCAGTGTACAGAAACACATCCCTGTGAAGCATCCATTCATGGGATTGAGTTAAGGACCTGTTCTGAGTGTCTGCCACTGAATTTTTAGCTGAAGGAATGAACACTGTGTGACAAAAGGAGGTACTCCTAGCATAGCTAGCTGGAATTTTGTAAATAACTATATGTCATTTGTGAATATCAAAGTAATTTATGCAAGATGCTACTGTTACAAATGTATTAGAAATGTATGTCATGTGTATATCAAACTGCTTTGTACAGATGTTTGTTTTGAAAAGGTATTTGTAAAGTGCTTGTGGTTAAAATGTATCCACAGTGTGCCCTACTGGAAGAGAACATAAATGTATATGCACTATTGTAACTGTTTAAATGTATCTGTTTTAACAGAGAAACTGGAGGGTTAACCTCAGTCCAGCAAATGTTAGAAAAATATCTAAAATTAAATTACTTCCTAGGCTAGGCCATAAAGATGCTTCAATTCAGCTAGAGACACAAAGTCTGTACTAGGATGTTTTCTGTATTGTCTTTGGGGTGAACTAATTGCTACTTTGGAAGCATGCAGGAATGCAATTGTTTTATGACTTCCAGCACCTGCCAAAGATCTGAGCAAAAGTGCTTGCATGAGTATTTTTACAGGTAGTTGCTAAATACTGCCAGCTTCAGCAATGGGGGTTTTACCTGGGAACTAGAAGTCAGATGACCAGAAATGATGTCATTCTGCAAGCTATCCCAGCAGTAATATTTTAGTTATTATTTTGAGAAGTCTTTTAGTCAGGTAAGGCATTCTGTATTCTGTCTTGGACCTGACAACAACAAGAAGAACCATTCACCACATCATCTTCCTTGCTCTAAGTAAGTTATTAGGGTAGAGCAACTCTCTTAGATACAGTAAGGAATATAGTGAAGCTTAGTTTAGATTTTGTTTTTTTTTATTTGTGTGAGCCTATACTGCAATGTTATTTAAATATTTCCTGTGATTTTGAACTCTGAAGTAACTGTGAATATATATTTAGTATTGTCTTATTCTTTTATTATTTATTATTAAATATATTTAAACCTTTCATTGTGGCTGATCTGTGTAGAGATATTTAAGTTTTGAGAGTACTTTCATGTTTATCTGGTGACACTATGTGAGCCACTCCTAATAGCCTTGCTCTTGGTCAAACCACCATTTGTATTGGTATTAATATTACACAGTAAGATCGGGCACCCTTTATTAAGGGCCCTAAAATATCTGATAAGGAGTGACTGATGGCATGGGTAACCACCTTATAGTCAAGGCAGAAGGGGCATAGCTAGTAAACCTTTGCCAGCCTTTGCAAGGTGTGTGTGTGTGTGTGTGTGTGTGTGTGTGTGTGTAAATCAAATTTCAAAGAGTGTGTGTGCCAGCTAATTGGGCAGGGACATTACGCACTGGTTGGACAGAGAGGGTGCCAGAGGTCTTGGCTTGGTCACCCAGCTGATATCTCAACTCTATAGCTGTGCTAGTGGGGAATCTTATTGGGGATTTGTAGGAAGAGGGAGAAACCAGCCCTAGACTGACTCTGGTCTCTGTGTGCTCTTAAGGGAAATTGCACTTGATGCAAAGAGCTGCATATGAAATACTGTGTGTGTTCCTGTTATCCTCCCAGTGAACATTCCCCCACTGTTGCTAGTGGATTGAGGCTCCTTGATTACTGGTCTAGTGGTGAGTCATCATATTAATTGGCTGAGAGTGGTGGGATCACCACATCACATACTGGGATTCAGTGGTGTGGATATTGAATTCCTGTAGCCTGCAAACACTGGTCACTAAAGAAGGTGTTTGTACTCTCAAACAGCCACATGGCAGAAATTGAGAGTTTCACATCCCAATGGTTTTATTTATTTTTGTGTTAGCTTAGTTTGTCAGGGAGAGCAGGCAAGGATGTCAGCAGAGGAATATGGCAAGCTGACAAGGAGCCATTTGGCTGAGATGTGGAAATACTGTGTGTGTATCTGTTATCCTGCCAGTGAACATTCCCCCACTGTTGCCAGTGGTGAGGATTGAGGCTCCTTGATTACTAGTCCAGTGGTGTTGTCACACACTGTATGAAGAGTCAGCTGATGTTTCACTGCAAGATCCCAAACCAGGAGTGCCAACAGGTAAAGGAGGTAGGACTTTGTCCTGCCCTGCTTATTCACATACCAAAGGACTGTGGTGCTGTTTGTGAATACCTTGAGAGGTCCTGGAGAGAGAAGAGGATGAAAAGTTTGCAGAGCCATCAACAATGCCCTCGTCTCTCTGATGTTGATGTGCTCCTTCTGTTGAAGAGAAGACCAAACACCCTGAATCTTGAGAGAGCCGAGAGCTGCATCCAATCCCACATCTGAGGCATCTGTGAACAACTCATGAACTGGGGAGAGGCAGATGAATAGAAAGGCCTGGATTTAGGGGAAGTTACTGAACCCACCATTGCAATTCCTTCTTTAGGCAAGGAAAAAGAGGAACCAGAAAATCTAGAGGGTGTGCATGCTGTTTCCACACTGATTTCAGGAACCACTGGAGCTTTCTCATGTAAAGTTTATACTCCTTGACCATAATGGAGGGCAGGAGAAGAAGATTCTGGAAGGTAACAATGAGTATCTGAACCTTAGGAAGAGGCAGAAATGTCAACATAGGCACTGTCTGTATCCTTTGCCACAGGAACACCTGAGAAGGAGTCAGAGAAGACATTTTGAAATGTATAGTGAACCCTAGGCCTTCCAGAAGAGATATGGCAAAGTGGAGATTTTCCAACAAAATCACTGGTGAGGATGCCTGGAACAGGAGGTCATCCAGATAGTGGAATACCTGAATCCCCTAAAGTCTGCAGAAAGCAATCACAGGTGCTAGACGTTTGGTGAATACCCTTGGGGCAGTAGAAATGCCAAAGGGCAAAACAGAGAACTGAAAATGCAAGAAAGCAAAAGAGAAACATAAAAACTTCCTGAAAGGGGGATGAATAGGAATGTGGACATAAACATCTTTGATATCCAGAAAAACAAGGAAGGCCTGAGGTAGATGAAGAGGAAACAAGGTTTGAAGTGAAAGTATTCAAAAAGTTAGGCACCTTCAGGAAGGTGTTCAAGTGAGAGAGGTCCAGAACAGGTCTTCCAAGTGCCTTCTTTTCTTGGAACCAGAAACATTCTGGAGTAAAATCATTTCCCTCTCTGGGCAGCAGAGACTTTTTGAATGGTGCCTTGAGCCTGAAGTTCCTGAATAACCTCTGGAAAGAGATGTAACTGGTCTTGAGGTGGTTAAGGAATGTCCATGAAGGGAGGAAGAGATTCCCACACCATGAAGAAGCCTAGGTGAATGATGGAGAGGACCTAAGAGTCTTGGGTAATGTGTGACCAAAGAGGAAAAGAGGGAGACACATGAAGAGAAAGAGGAATGTGACTGGGAAGAGAGTGGTCAGACAGGTCATGCTTTTTCAGGAAAAGGCTGCTTCTGAACAGGAGTAATCTGGGTAGGCTTACCTGGAGGAACTCTTTTATCTCCTCTCTTACTTTTTTACTGTAGTTGAGGCTGTCTACAAACAAAGACTGACTTAGAAGGATAATTCCTTTGAAACTTAGGAGCAGGAGAAATAAAAATATGTGTCAGATCCTGGAGCTCCTTATCTTTTTCCTGTAGGGACTTGAACAAATCTGCAGCAGCAGTACCAAACAAGCATTTGTTATCCAGAGGGGCATAGCCTTAAAGTCATCAGGTATTGAAAGCAAAGAACAAAATCAGAAGCTGCAGCTCTAGATGCATCTGCTGCATCATGACTGCACCTAATGGAGTGTCTAGCTACCTGACAGGTAGCCCACAAGAGTCTGATAATTAATGGCTCCGAAGGCAAGGAAGCCAGAAGTGTATATCTTCTTGCCCAGCCTTTCCATAGTTCTACTGTCCTTATCAGAGGGAAGGAGCTTTCTGGAAGACAGTAGTATGGAAAGCTTATCAGAAGCCACAGAAACTACAGAGGGATCAGCAGAAGGACACTTGTATAAATGTTTGCAGTCCTCTGGCACCTTATAGAAAAGGTCAGATTTCTTATTGGCAGGGGGTTGGGAATCTGGAGCCTGTGAAGCAAAAGAAAAGGCATCCAGTAAGTCAAGCAAAACAGGAGGCACAGCAGAGGGTTTAGAGGAATCCATCTGAAGGCTCATAGTATCTCTTGTGCACATCAAACACCTGACAACAATCCCATTTGAAATACCCCATCATCCTTACAATGGTATCCACAAAAGAGATCTCTTCAACAGGAGAGTCTGGACTGGTTGAGTCTTCCTTTTCAGAGACATAGTCTAAAGGAGAAGGAATCTGTGTAGAGTAGGCTAAGGAGTCCTCATCCAAACCTACCTCTTCATCTGAGAAATCCTGATCTCTAACCCTTTTAGAAGGGGATGATGACCAAGGAGGATCTGGGACTGAGACCTCCTAAGGTAGTTTCAGAACCATAAGGCCTTAAACAGGCCCGGAGTAAAATTCTGCCAATCACTCTGAGGGCTATTGGGAGCAAGAGATAAATGCTTTGTTTTCTGTTTCTTTTTTAAATGGACATCTGCCTTATGAATGATAGAAGGCTCAGAGGTAAGCCTGCATTTCACAATTATAGTTGGCACTTCCTCCCTCTCTAAGATCTGCAGAATATCCCTAGGACCTTCCATAATCGCAAGCCGTGGTGCCTCCTGGACATCTGTGAAAGGCCTCTGAGGAAGTGTGAAGCAGCCAAATCCATACTGGTCTCTGAACCATACACAGTAGAAGAATTCAACTCTGGGACCAAGCTAACCTCTGGGCCTTCATCAACCTTAAGAGAGACATCCAATAAGGGAAGCGCATCTGAAGAATCCAACCTAGCAGTCTTGGACTTCCTCTTCATTGGCGGCTGTACTTCAAACCTAGAAGCATCTTCCATTGACCCCTGAGCTAAACATTTAAAACGGTGGTTCTCTAGATAAATTTTATGGGACACAAGGTAACTTCTGAGCATTTTAGGAACAAAGGTCTGAAAAATAATGTAAGATGTATCTTTGTGAGAGGCCCCAAGCAAAACAAACACTGCTCATGGTGATCCTTATGGGGAATTTGTCTCCCACAATTGCATTTTAACCTTCTGGGTGATGTTAACCACAAATATAAACAAAGCAACCAAAAGCAAGGAAAAATACCCCAACAGGGCAATTATCTGAGCCAAGGTACACCAGCGCAACACAACAACAAGCCGGTCAATCAGACCAATGATCAAAGGATGGCATTCAGACTGGCAACAAGAAAGGTCTGAGGAGGGCAAGTCCAGACATCCCTTTATGCCCAGTGCTACATGAGGAGTGTACTAATGATGTATGGTGTACCCTACAGCAACCTAAAGGCTTTAATATACTAGCCGGATGTCATGGTCACCTTGCGGGCTATATTCCATGTGTTAAGAATACTGCAGCAGTCAATGGAAGGACATCATTATTTCTCATTAGGAGCACAGTTTATGTTAGCAAAGTAAACAAATCTTTCTCAACTAATAGCTGATTCCAAGCTGGTTTATTGCACCCAAATCTCAATGGCAAAACTAGATTTTTACATGCCTTTTGTCTACCATCTCCCCTTCTTCTTCCTATTCACTCTTTATTTTATTATTTATTTATTTATTTTTACTCAATACTATTCTCTGTGTGGATTTTCAAAAAACATCATCTAACTTGGGTACTGAAATGTTGACTGCAGTAACTTCACTTAATGAACTGCTCCATTTCTATTCACTGTATTCCTTCACTCAAATGATTACATTCCCCATCCATTCCAATCCTGTATCGGGAAATAATTCCTTTAAAGAGCTCAACCATCCCCCAATCCATTTTTATACTTGTTAATAATCTCACTGACCACTGCCAACACATTTAAGGATCTCCCAAAGCACATAAAATTGCCCCAGACAACCTTAACTGTGATTCATTCCCTGCCTCCCCAACAGTTATAGTTGGTTCTGTACTTTAGTTGCAGCTCTTAACTTGTGAGCTATCTATCACCTCACTGATTGTATAGAAACACTCACATTCTAAAGAACACCTTGATAGAGTATTCTTAAAATTATGAATATTATACTATAAATGCTGTACCTGTCTAATGTACTACTAATACAACACTGCATACACTTAAGAAGTTGTATGCTTTGTAACTCCCAAACATTGTTACGGAAACAACCTCTCCTCCAAGAACTACGCTGTTATATCAACACAGAACTTTGATTTGTGGTCCACCTTTCACAATGTAAAATGTAACTTTTTCCTTCCAGCTATAGAGTTTTGTATTACCAAGACACTGCCTTTCCACATTGGGTATTGCATCTGTGTATTATATTTCCTTAACTTGCACTGATTAAGGATTTATGTCTTTTAATTATTTTTGATGTTACTGTGGATTTATTAATAAAATCATAAATGCTTCTTATATTTCAGTAAAATAACTGCTAGAAAGTTATGTTAAAAAAGTCACAAAAGCAAACTGTATGTTGGCCATGCACCTTTCTTTGTGCCTGTGTATAGTAACAGCATCTGTAGATTCTTTAACAAAAATCTATGACTAATAGCAGCATACACTGTAGGTTACCGCATGCCAGCATACCTCTCAACTAACCAGGATTTTGTAGGATCTCCAGATTTTTGCCTCATATTTTGATCTGTCCCTCATCCACTTTATGGTTTGATAGCAAATCACTGGGGATTTAACTCATTAAATGACATACATTTTAGTTCCAAAGAGGCATGCTAATGTTAAAACCCGTTATTCTATCAAATTGTTGTATTTATAAGAGAAATATTTAACATGTGTCTCTGATTTTAGACCTTTGTTTCCCCATTATTTTTCTCTTTTTCCAGAAATCTTCTGCTAAGAATTTGAAAGGTATGCAAGCCAGCAACTATCTCTGTAAATGAAATTATCTGTGCATCATCTTATGCATATGTTCGCAATGACTTAAATTATCTGTTGTACAGTCTCTGTCAGTTATCCAAGCTATGTAAAATATATTACTTGACCTCTAGACAGTCTTTGTAAAAATTACTATAATTATCTGTTTATCTTGTCTAGTTATGGCTGAAAGGATTTATGGACCAGCCCACCTACATGAGTAACAAACCAAAAATAAATATACATAAAATTCTCTTTAGTCTTACAAATGAAACTCCTTCTGAAAAAAATCACATTTTTCAAGCTTTCTAAGGGCAAACTGCTATAAACCTTATACAGATAAGATCCCAATATTATAGTCAAAGCTTTTAAATTTAGTTACTATAGATTCCAGCAACATTCATTATTTGAAAGCTCCTAAACCTATTGGCATGAAATAAAGTAAGAAATAAAATCTTGCTTACTAAAATAACTCCCCAATTAAAAATTGATTTCCTCCCAGTCTTTTACCTATATATCCTTTAGGAGACAGTTGACTTTAAAGCCCCCCCCCCCCCATTCTGACTGTTTTAGTTTTCTTCTACAATTATATTTCAGAACAATCTGTTAAATCGGTGTATGCTTTATTCACCACATTACCATCTTCTAATTCTGATAACATTTATTTACTCCATTCCAAGTTCCCTTAAAAACTTTCTCTTTCATTACTAAGGTCCTCACACATATTTAAAATCTTTCATTTTGTACAGATATTGTCCACCTTGAATGGGTATTACTGTCACTATTACTCTTGAATGTTTCTATTTCTGAACATTAACAAGCTATAGGTAACCTTTCCTCTTTAGTTTTTTTGGTTTTGCGCATACCAACTAATTTGTTCACACATCCAACATTATCATATCTTTAGCAACTACAAGCATGTATATAGATCTGATTTTAGATTATTTACTGCTCTATTTCTGTCAGTAGATTTTATATTCACAAAATGGTTAAATATCTCTGTATTGTAACTGTCTTTGTTAATCTAAAAGATCATTTAGTTTTGTTGATCAACATACATTATTTCAGCTTCCCAAACCAGACTTCACTGCTAATACTGTAGCTTCGCCCCAGACCTATTTCACTGGCAAAGCTGCAACAGTCTACTTTGAAAATGTTCTGCTTCCCCTATATTCTAGTGACCACCAAGGTTCCATTTTGACCAGTACTTTCTGTCTCTTTGTAAGATGCTTCATTACAGAGGTGACCTGCAAGTAAAATGCTCTAATAGCTGCAAAGACCGTCTGAGCATATTCTGCATCAGATGTACAAGATCCAATACTGTGAGTCATGGCACTGAAAATGAAGCCGTAATCTCAGCATTGGTATTTATTGTTACATACTCAAGGCCTTTTGCTTAGGAGTTTGTCTTCCAAAAAACACTGGGCATGGGAGGGTGTTGTACCCCCTACATCCCTACAGGGAAAAATTCTGAGCTGCTGCAATCTTTGATTTAGTATGTTCTCATTCAAAAACAACTTTTTTCCTAAAAAAGAAAGGTCAGACAATGTTAATGAATGATACATTTATTACTAAGTAAGCACTGACTCTTACCCAAATGAGACATCCACAGACTTTTATCAAGATCAATTTAGTGTGCATTCAACCTTATTCACACTTGGAGTTCCATATTTTCAAGAATCATAGGGCCCTTGGACTTTCCACAAATGCTCACTACTCTACAAATGAATTTGAATGACTTCTGCCTCTGCTTTAACAAACTTCATATGTTTACATTATGGAAATGCGTATTCCTGTCACCTTTCTAATCTATCAGATGACACAGCTCATCATTTCATTCTCTTGCTCATTACAAAATTTCCCTATAATGGAATGACTCTCCGTTCTGTTTGTAACTACATTATACAAATTAACTCAGACTGATCTCTGCCAACCCTTTGCCAGAAACCTGTCACTATTTACCAGTGTGACAGGTGCACCACTTGCTACCAAATGTAAATGATCAAGCTGGCAATAGAAAGGTTTGAATCCCATTACTGTTGACATGTGCACCACCTGGGTATGTGAGGGATTGGAACTTGGATCTGATTCACTAACTCCCAAATAGATCTGCAGTTTACCAGAGACATGGTCTTTCAAGTCACACCAATAGTACCCAACAGGTTAAAGTAAATATAAATGCATATAAATCTAATTCAATAATCATTTCCTCCTTGAAGGTAGAGGGAAATTTTGAATAGTGTTTTTTGGCTAAATTTGAAATGGTCTGCAGACTGATTGTACAATACTTACCTATGAACCTATGAACCTATTCATCAAACATAATGTATACACACACACACACACACACACACACACACACACACACACATGCAGACACACTTACATACACATGCACACTTATACACACAATTCCAAGGAAGGCTGGTAGAATTCTCTAATTGTCCACAGCTTTCTTCCTGGCATGGTTGTACCGCCACCAATCCAGATATGGCTACAGGCCAAACATACCAGTTATCTGACTGCTCTTGATTTAGCCAAATACAAATTACAAAAAAATGATATTGCTCTGGTTGTATGATCAACTGGTATGGTTAATAGGAGGTGGATACCACAACTTGCCCAAGTTACACTGCTAAATTGTAACCCCTTCTTATATAATAAATAACAATAGTCAATACTATTCAGAACATGTTAAAAGGAAAACTTTACTTAACTGTGTTAATAAAAACAATGCTGATACAGATTAAATATACAGAGGTCAATGCAATACCCTAAGGATATAAAAATGTCAGTCATTTGTACGAGACAAAATCCCAGGAATTCAATAAGCTCCATGTAGGCTTCATGTGAAGCCTACACAGAGTTTATGAGTTAGTGCAATGAGCAGTAGCACTAATCACATACTCACACTGCTCATCATGGTGATGTGTATACAAGTGTGATTTTGTGGCCAGCAACAGTGCTGCTGCTAGGAAACCATGCAGAGCAGCCTGGTCACAGAAACAAGAAGTGCTTGAGTTTGTTTATGAGCAGATCTGCTTGTTGAGATTAAGCAAACAGCCATAATGACTACCAGTGCTGGAAATACTGCAATAACAGCAGTATTAATATAGTACATGATGCTCTCTACAGATCCTGTGTGAGTATATTATATCTTCATCATACTTGATAGTATATATGTGATGGGGACACAAGATTAAATGTCAATGGAGATGAATGGTTGTGATATAAACATCACTGTCTGATATTTAGCAAGGACATTATATACAAAAGGGGTATATGTACGGTGTGAAGATCTGCAAATTGACTTGCTTGAATATGACTCACATGTCAACAAATCTCTCAACCAATCATGGACACATAGACTCATGGACAAATGTAGAAAGAAAAAGAACACTGAAATGTGAAGTCACAACAAATGAAGATGAAAAAGGTGGAAAAACGTTATTTGTCGATAAGTTAAGCACTTTCATCCCAATAAACTGTAGAGACATCTTCAGATCTATCAAAGTTAAAAAACACCATCTATTTATATATCAGTAATCTAAAGGTCACATGTCCTCACAAACCAATGACTTTCCCTTTACTATTAACATATCATAACCATATCAAACATTAAAAAAAAAAAAAAACTTACCAATTGTTGAAACAACTAAAATGTTTTTAAAATCAGTAAGCAACTACAATTTTATGTAGTATACAAAAGGTTTGTGAGAACATGTGACCTTTAGAGTACTGATTTATAAACCACAGTTTATTAGGATGAAGTGCTTAACTTATCGACAAAGTTTTTCCACCTTTTCCATTTTTGTTTGTTCTGCCTTCACATTTTGGTGTTTAGTTTTTACTTCTTCAGTTGGTCATTATGTTTGTAGATAGAAACAGACACAATCATGGACACTTTTAAAATATTATGAGCAGTAATCTGTGAAATAAACAGAATATGGGGTCTATGTTCAGCCATCGAATGAAAATTCACTCAAATGGCTAAACATCAAAACATATGCATGGAAAGTTCACTTACTGAATGTTCATTCCAGTGAACAAGTGAGATGGGGAAAGTAACCATTTGTCCAACACTTCCTGTCTCCTCTTTTCCCCACTGTAGTGTGGTCTTGGTGTTTGTATATATACTGTTGGGGGGGTGTGGGGGTGAAGCACCCCACCTGAGTGGGTTTGAAATACTATGTTGAATGAGGCAGGCAACTATTGTACAACTAGTTGCTTTCCTTGTCTCACTTTTTCGCTAAAATGAATGTTCATAAGTGAAGTTTTGATGCTTAGGTTTCAGTGTTTAACTGTTCAAGTGAATTTTCATGTGATAGTTGAAAACAGACCCCAGAATATGTGTGTAACTTCCTATACATGTTCTGCAGGAACAGACATGTACAACTGTAATGATTGTAAGTATTCTGTAAAGTTTATTCACCCCCCTTTCCCAAAAATGACAACTTTTTGGAAGGGTTAAGAGGGACAGTATTATATCTTGAGTTGAAATCAGAAACAATCCTGGTCAGTTGAGAGGTTTGCATGACACATAAGCCCCAATTCACACCTTCAAGATTCAAATCTGTGTCATCAGTGCTGTCATTGACTTGTGTATTTACTGGGTGCAACACAGAAAGATGTACCACACATACATCTTGTAGAAAACCTTGAAGGGATATCTGCACTGCCTGCACTGTCAAATCCTAATGAGTCTTCATCCCAAAGAATAGTTCTATAAATCTGACAAGATGAGTGGGAACTCACTTTGACAAATGTGATACACTTGACTAAAACAACCCTGGCTGACATATGTATCAGACATACAGATAACACTTACAAACACCATACTATTAAGAGTGGATTCCCTGCACACAGCTGGGTATTGCGTGCATCTGCCACATGTAATAGCAATGGATATTATCTGAAGCATCCGCAATTGATGTGTGAATTAAGAAGTGATCCAACAGAATGAATGGTACAGCAGTATGTGAGACTGATGGCAATGCATCAACTATACCAAGCGATCACAAAAAACAGCAGTGCAAAGTTTTGTGTCAATGATCAAGGAAGCTGTCTGTGTAATATTTTTCACATACCAAACAGTTCATGGAGCACCCTCTATTAACACATGTCAGCAGTCAGCACATGTGCCACATGATTGCTGCTCCCCTGACATTGTCAGTGAAAACGTTATACTGCCACAATATCCTGAAATACATTCATATGTTTTCATGCAAACTATCAAGTGGTAATACTAATGAGCTGTAGTGGTATATCCATGCTGCAGTACAGTCACACTACAGCTATACCTGTGCTATGATAAGACTTCTGCCTGTATATCACCTCTACATATAACATTTGGTCTGAATTAAATGTCACAGAGAGAAACTGTTAACATACTCTTACAGCTCTACCTATGTCACATCATTACATCAGTTGTGCATCATATTTCCAGTGGAAATGTGTGTGTGAGGGCCATGACACCATATGCTGACACATGACAACAGAGGTGGATGCAGCTTGTGCAGAGCAGTTAATGACTCAAATGCTTACAGTCACACAATGATGCTAGAGAACAACTGTATAATCCCTGTGAATAACAGCACAATACTGAATACAATGAATTCCCCAAGGTTACAAGTGAATCCCAACATGTCATAAGATTTGTCTGTATAACAGCATTACAACATGTGGATGAACCCAGACATATGTGCCCATGTTATCAGTATGACATAATATTGTTGTATATCAGATAACACATGCAGATGCTAGGTTTACATATACACACCTATGCCATGCTGCTTCTCTCACTGTGATGGTTGCATGACAACTATGTAGAGTGTTGATATACTACAGTACAAGAACATACACCTTAGTAATGCAACAATATAGACAGCATCGTTCGATATCAACAGCTGTGAGATTAGAATCCTTACCTACCTAAACAAACTGCAAAACACTGAATTTAATGCTAGCACCACTGCAAAAGTCTGCTTTTAACAGTGTCTGACTGCACTTTATAGAGGATGTCATCATCAGTGTATGCTAAGAAAGTGATGTTTTGGTAGGAGTGTCTGACACAGCTGTGGACTTGCATCCTGGTGTAGAATTGTCTCCAGACTAGTAGCTGAATGAAGGCACACACATACACACTCAAGCTGATTGCTGTGAGATTATGTGTAACCTGCAGCAATCTTCCATCTAGTTACAAAAAATGCAGAACACAGTACTTAATGCTAGTGCTACAAGTCTGTTTTTAGTACTGTCGGAGTCCATTTTATAGAGTATGACATCATCAGTGTATGCTGAGAAGAACATGTTTGGGTAGGAGTGTCTGACATAGCTGTGGACTCACATCCTGGTGTAAAACTGTATCCAGACTAGTATTTGAATGAACACACACAAGGTAATTGCATTGAGGTTAAAATGGTACCTATCTAGTTACACAAGCTGCAGAACATAATACTTAATGCTAGTGCTACCACAAAAGTCTGTCTTTAACAGTGTCAGTGTACACTTTATAGGGGATGACATCATCAGTGTATGCTGAGAAGAGGATGATGGGAGGGTTTATGAAATTGCTGAAACATCATGTAGCAGTGTAGGAAAACCACAGGCAGAAGGCTCTCAGTCCACTCCAATACAAAAACCACAATTAGTTATAACGTAATTTATTGTAAGCGCTTCCGCTGGAAGAAATTCTCCTGCTTCCTCAGACAAAAAACACTTTTACAATTACACACACTCTTAAAATCCCATTTAAAATACAGACTACCAATGAGATTCATTGAACCTCCTGATGTCATGCAAGCATATTAGCAGTTAAAGCTACACAGAATTAAACCATCACAGTAACCGTGATAGTAAATTATTCAGCCCAACAATGTACTATTACCACAGTTTTAAAAGCGTTAAAAATTGCCAGTATTATTATGCACTTTTAAGTGAAAATGTGGAAATTATGCTTAATTAAAAAATGCATGAATTGAAAAATATATACGACATATACAACCACCAAGTACCCACAAAAAGGTCTTACTGTCCATACAATTGTTAAAACAAAACCATGATAGAGCCAGTACTAAACCTAATATTCATAGTTTGAAAGCTCTGATATCCCAGCCGACCAAAAATAAAAATAAAACTAAAATAAAAATACAACTGAAAGATTATGTGTGTACGCCCCAAATAGAAAATAAATGGAAACCATTTAAACATACATATATATAGAATACACTATACAAACCAGGCTATACTACACCTTATAAATAACACTTGGCAACTTACAAATATATAATTTTGTCGCTATTATGACAAGCAGTACAGACACTTTGAGCTCACCTAAACCAACGTATAACCTACATCTACCTAGCTAAGGCTTTCTTTTTTAATAAGCATTTTATGGACAATGCTTCATTTAGCCCTGGTAAAGTGTGAGCTCCTGTCCGAATTTGCCATGCTAATTTAGCTTCCTCCAATGCCAGCTCCCAAGGACCCCCTCTTAAATTTCTCTCTATTTTTTCCAATATTACAAAGGAAAACCTATGCGTAGGAAATTCCAGAATATGTTTTGCTAATGCGTTTGTGATGACTAGATTACTAATACTGTATGTGTGTTCATAAATTCTTTGTTTAATTTTTCTTTCAGTTTTCCATATGTAAAAAGCCTCGCAGTGGTCACAAACTGCTGCTTAGACCACCCCCTGAGAATTGCAGTTAAATTTAGCATTTAGAATATATTCTCTATCTCTAATTTTTATTACCTTAGTGACATTAATGAAATGACATTGGTGGCATCTGCCACATTTGTACATCCCTATAAGACTCTTGACTGTTTTTTTAGGATTCTCAACCAAGCTTTTCAAATTCAAACCTCTTCTATATGTAAACCGGGACACTTGACTAAAGACTCTTCTTAACCCATGGTCATCTTGAATGAACCCCCAATTTTTGGTGATGATTTCCTTAATATATTGGGAATTCAGAGAATAAGTTGTCAATAATCTAATGTCCTGCCTAGCACTGGAAATCTGAGAGCGATTGTTCTCTACCTCTAAATGTACTGGAAGGGGATTGATATCATACCCTTTTGACACCAAGGGGGAGAAATGTCCTGTACATCTTTTGTTGATAACTTCATCAAAGATGAATTCTGTGAAAGCCTGTGGATAGCCCCTCTTACTAAACATAGATTTTAGGAATTCACATTCCATGATGAAGTCTGAAAAATTGGACACCATTCTTGCTGCCCTTACTGCCTGCTCCTTAACAACCACTTTCTTTTGATGCAGCGGGTGGCAGCTTGAAAAATGCAAGAATGCATTTGAATAGGTAGGCTTACGGAAAATGTTCATCCTGAATCTAGTATTTAAGTGATCTTTTGAAAGGTGGATGTCAAGATAATCGATTTTTTCATACCCTATTTGATAGGTAAATTCTAAAAAGTTGGTAAATGTTGTAATTTCATCTATAAATGATTGAATTAAAGATGCTTCACCTTTCCATATTAGGAACATGCCATCCTGGTATCGTGTGTACCAGGTTACATGTTCCCTAAATTTTGAATTTTTGAATAAAAATTCTTGTTCCCAATAAGCCATTACACTATTAGCAAAACTACTTCCACAAGGGGCACCCATGGCTACCCCGCTTTTGTGTAAAAAGAACTGGTTCTCAAAGAATAAAAAGTTTTTATTCAGGACCACCTCTAACAGTGTTTTGATAACATGGATGTCTTTGTTATCAAGCCCCTTGAGGTTAAGGAACTCCCTAACCCATTCTACACCAAGTTGCTGGGGGATAACTGTGTACAAATCTTTAACGTCCACCATAATGAAAATGAAACCATCGTCATACTCAGTGTTGTTCACATTCTCAAGAAAATGCCAAGAATCATGACAAATTTGAAACTCAGATCTGACAATTGGTTTTAATTTGGCGTCCACAAATTTAGCAGATGCATATGTGATGGACCCTCTACCATCCACTATCGGTCTAAAAGGTGGATTAATTAGGTCCTTATGAATCTTGGGGGTCCCAAAAAACTTTGGAATTATGGGTGCTGGCATAATTAAATAGTGTAGGACATCAATATCGATACTCCCTTCCAAGAACAAGTCATTTAACATATTGTCGATAGTACTATATGCACCATTAACCTGGTTGAGGCTGACTTGTTCCTATAAAACATTAAGACAATCTGCATTCTACTAATAATGCTGATCCATAAATATTAACCCTCCCCCTTTGTCAGGTTTCATAACCTGTACTTTACATATATTCAATAGCTCAATAAATGCAAGTTCTTCAGTAGTAATATTCTTGAAATTGTTTACATACCATTTGTTGTTAGACAACAGCCTTCTAAAATCAATTTCACAGGCTTTTTCAAATAGAGCTAGAATATCTTGCAACTGTGGGTTGAACAAACTAGATACTTTCAGGTTGTTAGTCAATGTAGAGTTAGACCCCATAAGGTAAGATGGATTCAACTTGAGAACAAACAATTTAAGGTCTATAATGGTTTTAACCAAATTGGCCCTCTTATCAGGCACAAAAGTCAAACCTTTAGAAAAAAAGTTGACCATGTCCATGTCCAACTGAAGGGAACTAAAATTAAAAATCTTAAAATCCCCTTCAGTACTTACTAAAATTTGTGGCAAGTCTCTTTCTATCTCTTCCTCCAGTTCTGCCATCTCCTGTTCTGGCCCTGCCTCCTGTTGTTGGCATGCCGGTTCGAAGAATATTGTTGCTGCACTTCGTTATTCAACCAAAAATCCTGCTGATTTGTGTTGTTACTATGAACAGCAGGATTTTGTCCAGCTGTTTGCTCATGTTGTAGAAGCACCTGTCATTGTTGATTATTCCTAATCCGTTCACTACGGTGGACCCATGGAGTAGAATTATCCATCATACAGTTTGTGGACTCATTCAAATTATTAGCTTGTAACCCTATGTGGCCCGAGTCAACTCCACTGTTGCTGAAGGTGACAACAGGTTGGGGGGGGGGGCTGTATAAGCTGAACCTTTTGAATATTAATTCAGGTCCCTTAGTATTTTCTTCTTTTTGATCTGAATGTTTTTGAACAAGCTAGCCTCAATACTGCTTAAAAATGCGTGCATGTTCAAATCTAAACCTGTCATAGTCCACTGCATTTATAATATCATGTTCAAGTGTTATTAAATCCCTTTTAAGTGATGCAATTTGCTCCAAGTAATTCTTAACTAAGATGCCAAGGAATTCCAAACCTTGTTTATCAAATAGGACCTTCAGCTCTAAATGAAACCGAGAAAAGAAAGCCTTAGCTAGGTAAATGTGGGTTATACGCTGGTTTAGGTGAGCTCAAAGTGTGTGTACTGCCTGTCATAATATCGACAAAATTATATATTTGTAAGTTGCCAAGTGTTATTTATAAGGTGTAGTATAGCCTGGTTTGTATAGTGTATTCTATATATATATATATATATATATATATATATATATATATGTATGTTTAAATGGTTTTCATTTATTTTCTGTTTTGGGCGTACACACATAATCTTTCAATTGTATTTTTATTTTAGTTTTATTGTTATTTTTGGTCAGCTAGGATATCAGATCTTTCAAACTATGAATATTACGTTTAGTACTGGCTCTGTCATGGTTTTATTTTAACAATTGTATGGACAGTAAGAACTTTTTGTGGGTACTTGGTGGTTGTACATGTCGTATATATTTTTCAATTCATGCATTTTTTAATTAAGCATATTTGCACATTTTCACTTAAAAGGGCATAATAGTACTGGCAATTTTTAATGCTTTTAAAATTGCAGTAATAGTACGTTGTTGGGCTGAATAATTTACTATCACGGCTACTGTGATGGTTTAATTCTGTGTAGCTTTCACTTGTAATATGCTTGCATGACATCAGGAGGTTCAATGAATTTCATTGGTAGTCTGTATTTTAAATGGGATTTTAAGAGTGAGTGTAATTGTAAAAGTGTTTTTTGTCTGAGGAAGCTGGAGAATTCCTTCCAGCAAAAGCGCTTACAATACATTACATTATAAATAATTGAGTTTTTGGTGTTGGAGTGGACTGAGAGCCTTCTGCCTGTGGTTTTCCTAGTTTGTTCGATTTTCTGTTCTCATGTAGCAGTGTAAAGGATCTTCTGAATGCTACTTGAGTGAGACAGGACCTGGACTCATGCTTTTATGACTACAAACATACTCAGACATAGACACAAATAGGTTGACTGCTGTAAAATTAGAATTAGAACACCTACATATCTAATTACACAAGCTAGAGAACATGGTGCATATTGCTTGTGCCATCACAGAAATCTGATTTAATGGTGTCTGAATTCACTTTATAGAGGATGATATTATCAGTGTATGCTGAGAATAGGATGTTGGGTGGGCTGCATGAAATTGATGCGGAGTCATGTAGAAGTGTAAAAATACCTTCTGAATTTTACTTGAGTGTGAGATTAGAACGCCTACCTATCTAGTTACACAAGATAGAGAACACAACACTTAATGCTCACACCATCATAGAAATATGACTTTAATAGTGTCACAATGCAATTTATATGGGATGACATCATCATAGTGTGGCAGGTAACATATACTGTTATGAAACTTGTTTGCAAAGCCAGGACTTGTGATATGATTGTATGATAGCAGCTTAGAAAAGGACATATAAATACATCCTGGCAACCTATGGGAAATAAACTGTCATTACTGCATATTGCAGAAGTGAGACAGACATGTACCTGTTTCTCAGGATGTTGTGTAGATCAAACATACACACACACACACACACACACACACACACACACACACACACACACACACACCAACACACTCACTCACTTTGGATGCAGCAGTAGTGCAATGATGGAGTTATATGTCTTCATATTCAAATGAAGATATGTCCACATTAATACAAGTCACTGACAATACCAATGTGATATGATCATGGATGACCAATGTCTAGTGCCACTGTGCACCCATACCAGATGTAGTAATGCAGTTAAGATCTGTAATTCTGGAATCAGTTTGACAATGGCCCAAGTACTGATATATCATTTGGAAAATTGCTGCAGGGCACACATAAATATCAGAAGGTATGTGTCTTGTGAAGCACACATGTCACAGCCCTTCTCTTGTGTTTATGTATGCATTATCATGTATTTGAGGATTACAGCCCAGTAACCAGAATTAAACATGCCATAAACCTCTTCACAAAGCGCATCGATGAGAAGCTGATTGTGTGGATGATGGCAAAGTATTAACACATGTGTGATTTGAATTTCAGCAATGCAATTTAGACTTGTGAAGTAGCAGTGTCCACTGGTGCTCATCACAAAACTGTGCAAATAGGGACTAGCCTAAACCTGACCTGATTGGGGTTAACTGCAAAAGACATCTGTTTGTTGTTAATGTTTCATGTGTCAGGCTTGCTAAATATGATGGAGCAGTTGCTGGCAGATAGTATGATGTGCATGCTATAATATATCTTGGAAATGTTAGAACCAAACTTTTATTACATAAGTAACAGTTAGCCATGCCTTCCCCTTTTGTGTGACATTAAGTAACAAGCAAACGTGGTTCCCTGCTTAAGGACAAAAGTGTACGATTTAATTTGGTTTGTCTTTGCATAAACAGGATCAGTGGTGTAATATGGCTATCAGCACTTTGGGAAGTACTGAAAGGAAAAAATATACCTGCTCCCTAGCTTTCTCTGTAGCACAGGGTGTAAGAGCAGTGAGCTCCTTTTCAGAGCACAGTTGAGTTAGGTTCAAATCTAGATGATGCAGTTTTTTCACAAATGGTGTAAGGATGTCATTATCTAAGTAAATGTGATCAGAAAAGAAAATGAAATAATCCATGAGTACACTAAAGTGTGTGTCTTCACAGTAATGCTTTCCTCAACACACTTGTACATTATTTACTGTTTTCAGGCGCCACTGCAAATCACAAGTTAATTGTGCGTACAGTTTGCTAACAAATGACAAGGAGTGGTACATCTTTTGAAATTACTATTATGACTCAGCAGATATGGCTAAATATGTGTGTATTGACAGATACCCCTATGGTTCTTCACTGTAAGGACAGTTTACACATCATATTAGATGAACATTCCATCCATCATCACCTGAACATGACACAAAGAGAATCCTACAGCAAATTTTGAAACCTTGCACACTATAGGAACAGGTATTATATTCAGGTAACATATTTGTATTATCCACCAGCAGTGTCATGACAGTATGCAGAAACCATAAGATGATCTTTACATCCATCAGCCAAATAGAGACACACATGTAAAGAGGGGTGGGAGTGAAGGGACAAATATGAAGAGAGATGAACATACTCAAAACTAAGTTTGGTGTGATGAAACATTCATGGGCACATTTTGGTGTATCCTCATTGTTAAATTGTCATTCTCTACAGCATGCAGTGATTGACATGGGGTAAAGAAAGAAAATTCACCAGCAGGACAACCAAACTAAGAACTGAACAAAGTGCCACGTAGACCGGAATCCAAATGAATCCAAAATTTATTAACACAGAATAACACAAAGTAACCTTGTGTTATTGTGTGTTAATAAATTTTAGATTCATTTGGATTCCAGTCTACATGGCACTTTGTTGGGGTAAAGAAGGGTTAATAGAGGGACATCAGGGTTATGACAGAACAAGGTTGGATAATATCTAATATTTGTGGGGATGGATGGAAATGCAAATATTTTTTTTGCCAGTACCCAATATATATGCAAGAGAACCCATAACTGCAGCAAATGTTAATATGTGGGTGATTAACATATCATAATCATATAACATCACATTAAGAAATGTTGTGAGAGGCATCTAGAATTGAAACCTTAATGCTATGGGCAAAAACATTTTCAGTCAAGTGATTTATGTCAACACTCCACATAGGAAGTTTCACTTTGTTACATCCAGCAGTGTACTGAACTGTCAGACTAACTGTTTCAAAGTGGTGCATTTACCCTGGTTTAACTCTGTGTTCCTATAGCATAGCATATTTAAGCATCAATGCATGGAGATAACTGGACTTGTACAGACACCATAGCACACAAACAGGTGTTCACTTCTGCTTGACATTGGTGCATGATGCCAAACTCCACATAAACACAAAACGTGAAGGCTTTTTTATGGGCTATTTCTGGCCATGTGTGTGGTCTGTGATTCTATTTTTTGACCATATTAAAGGTGTGAAAATAGGGTAGACAGGACAGTGTTGAAATGGGGAGGCAAGTATGGAGAAGTACCAAGGGGAAGCGATAAAAGAATTTGAAGGAAGGAATTAGGAAAGGACCACAGATCTCCACTTCTTCATCAAAGTAATGTGGACGTAGAGAAAATTTGATGAATTTGGAATGTGACCACAACACAGATGGGTGAAAACTATGCAATCACGTTGTATAGCTAATTGTACCAAATCAATTGTGCCAAGAAGTCACACATGCAAAGTGGAGAGCAATGTATGAGACATTTTTTTTATTTTTTTATTTTTTTGTGGAGCAGGTCCCAATTTTTTTGTTTGTTTCAAAAAGAGAGGAATATTGGTGAAGGAACATAGTGATATGAGGGTCAGGTAGATAGGGTAAGTGAGAAAGCACATGCAGACAAATAAAGCAGACACAGAGATGGTTATGGACGCAAGTTTTGGGGGGGGGGGGCCATGACTGGGGATAGGTAGGGAAAATTGGAAGCACATGCCCATCAAGCATGGGAACAGTGAGAATCTAGGCCTCACCCTCAGAAGTGTCATCACTGTCCCCTTCCTCAGGCCCCAGTTTGGCTGCTTGATGTGAGAGTCTCTTTTCTATTTTAATGAGAAACCTCCCCATGCAGTTGATAAGGGGACCAAGGCCAGTTTCTATGACATCATGCACTATCCCTGGTGGGTGATGTAATCACATACTCCACAAATACTTCCAGAGGGTACTGATGCATTAGCAGCTGGGGTAATTCTGCCTGATGTGGATGGGCCAGGTAGTACAATTGAGGTAGAACTGCCAGGATGCATCCCAGAGGTGCTGGGTTTTGGGCAGCAGCCAGTAGAGGGTTGGCAGGCTGAGCCACAGTGGTTGGCCTACCTCCCTGTGGAGAAGATCATTAGGTTTGTTGGCAGAATGGTATGACATCAGAACAGTGCATTTCCTTTAACACACACACACACACACACACACACACACACACACACACACACACACACACACACACACACAAAGTCAAATAACGGGTGAGTAAGATAAAAAAGAGTGATGAATAGAAACATGATATGTCACATTCATGCTTATTACAATAAATATCCTTTTACTATTATATTGGCTCTAGAGCTTTCAAAATCCAGAAAATGACTATGAATTGTGGCAAGTAATCCTTCCATATATGCTTTAAAATATATTGTAGATTAGCGTAACAGCATGGCATTAAAGCCAATATGCTGCACATCAAGTGCGGAAATGATACTTGTTGAATGTGAATCTAAAGGTTACTCGTGGGAATTGAACCTGCATAATCTAAATACACTATTACACTTGCCTACTACAATTACCAAGAGCTACAACAGACAGCATGCATGCATGCTTGCTGTTACAGTTAAGATATGCATGCTGAACTTGATACTGATGTATTGAACCACAATATATTTATTAAAATCAGGGTCAGTTGTACTGCATACATACCCCTTTCTTCTCTAAGTCGTTCCAACCTCTCAGCATGTGCCTGCCTGTTTGCCAAGATTTCTTCTGCAGTTGTAAAATATTGAAAAAAGAGACATGAAAGAATTATGCATGCCAGTCTTAGCTGTCTACTGTTGCTTAATCACTATGCTTACACAACTAGGGAATGTCAGCAGTTCTAAACTCATCTAGCCGTTGATTAAGTTATGCCTGGTTGTGCCTCTTTAGGTCACTGTAGTGATGCCTACACTGCCCCCAGTGGATGATACGTAAGTCATACTAAAGACAGCCTTGGCTAGGCTGTTCCAAGCCTCAGCCTTATACTGAGACCTGGTACAGTCCCCCTACAGCAGCCTACAGCTGTAGTGCTTCACAAGGTGTGCAACAAATATTTTTCAGTCCTCCTCACCCCACCGCTGTGCCTAAGTTTGGCACTATCCTTTCCATCTCCTGCCATGTCTGCAAAGCTCCTCCAATGACAGTTGCATCTCTTTTAGGCCAAGACTTTGGCAGGATCAGTAGAGTGACTTGTCACATATTTTGTGGGAACTTACACACTGTTAAAAGTAAATTGCACAATGTGGGATTCAAACCTATGTAAAAGAGAATGCATACATTTCCACACAGGTGATTATTCCTCATTGTCACAGAAGATGTGTTTGTTAACCCTGGTTATTAAGCATATATAGCTTAAACAGTTACTGGTGCTATACTTCAGTTAGGTCTGCATGTGTTTGACATTACAAGGTCCTGGTTATGCATTCTCAGGTGATGCAGGACGAATGTCTGACAATATACTGGGAATGAAAAGACTGGCATGACATTACTAATAGAGTTTTAAGCTATGATACATACCTCACAATGCATTCTATTTTATAGTTATACTCGGGTTATTGAAGGGGTGTAGTTTGCCAGTAAACTATTGTGTCCATCACAAAGCCCCCTAATTATTTTTACTTTGTGGTTTTGCTTTTTTTTTTTTTTTTTTGGAGCAGCGATTTTTTTTCCCTGGGGGGGAAAAAAATCACTGTTCCGTGCGTTTGACTTTGTGTGTTTTCAAATATTAGTATTCGTTGAAAGAACGTTCATTCTTTTGACACTTCGACTAGTTAATATAGACCCTACACACATAACACAGATGGCATGTACAAAAGTATGTGTAAGCAAGCAGTAGTGATACCTTTTTGTCAATTAACCTGCCATAAATAGGGATGTAGAATTACCTTTATAATCATATATTTTGAAAAACTACATAAAACTACATTGGCACACCCTTATTAAAGGTGAACTGTGCTGAATTTTAACCCTGTCTCACCTGTTTCTGACGACAAGCTCACTGCACGTACCCCTGGTGCCACAGGCGAAGGTGGGCAGCAGGTGTATTTTCCACAGTCAGTACTTTCCAGAGTACTGACGGACATGCATCATCACTGAGCCTGTTTCCATGAAGGATGGCAAATTAAATTAAATTTTTAACTTTTTCCTTAAGTAGTGAACCTTGTTTGTGCATAGGTAAGCAACGCACAAATGTAAAGGGCAATAGCATATATATATTCCTTTTGTAAATACGCATTAGACCCTTCCTCAGTAAAAATAACTACTCTGGGTCTCCAACCATGCTTTACATATGTTCTGTCTTTTTTAGCTCAATGTATTTGCACCTTTTGCCACAGAGACAGTTGAGTAACAGGTTGAATTTCTGCAGTCATTACCATCCATGCAATGCCGTTAAGCATATTTGTGCTCTATAAAGTGACTGAAAGCAAATTTTCACTTTTTAAGCATTTGTGCTCTGCCACATGCTACACACATGGTAATAAAATAAAATAAAAATAAAAAAAAGATAAAAAAGGGAAACAAATGTTAAACAATTATACAGCTCTGGATTTGACCTATCAGATATTGCACTTCCATAACACAGTTGTAGTGGGTTATCCCTCATTGTCACAAACACAGCTTTGCAATACTAGTCAAATTATGTGCATACAAGCAATTCACATTTCAAATCAAGTACTAACAGTTCATACAGTTGGACATTCTCAGTTGGTTGTACTTGTGTGGTTAACATATTTAGTGCAATAAGTGATCACATAATTATTTTTGAATATGTCTACAAAAATGAAGCGCTTCTTTCTGTATTTTAGCCATTCTTCTCTTATCTCTGCTTTACTATCAGACATACAATCTGTAGTGCATTTCCTATCACTTTTCTTTCAACGCATGATACAAATACATAACAATGAACAACAGTTTTCAGCAAAGGCAGGAGACTTCTGCTATTATATGTGCTAATGTGCTATTATAAAAAATTGTACATATGTGGTGTTTGATTTTATTTAAAAGCTCAGTGAATATAGTTCCACACTTTGTAAGTATATCCTCACTGACCCACCCACTGCAGGGAAGTAAATCTGAATTGCTGCTGTGTTTTCCTTCAGTCACACTAATTATTCACAGTTGCAAGGCATTAACACCCAACAATGGTGTAGAGGCTACATTATGTTTACAACTGCTACACAAAGTCTAAAGTTTGGTATTCAGCAATTCAAATGAGTTCACACCTCATCTGCATCTTCACAGTGGTCAGAGGGCTGAATATACACTATAAAAATTGTAACCATGTAGCTGGGGAACTTGAAGGTGAGGAGGCTTGTTTCAGAAAAAAACAAATCATTGGTATTTATTGGAATGAGATTTCTTTGCAGAGAAGCATTTATTTTACTGAGGCATGTCTTTGTTATTCAAGGACATTTAGATTGTAACTTTTCAGAAATGTATTTATTTAGCCAATAGATAAATGAAGGTTGGTCTGTATGCACTTTTTATACTTCAGTGTTGGCAGAGGCAGTTTTTGCAGGTCTTTACATTTGTGTGATAGACAGATTATGCTTACAATACAAGTATGTTCTTACCATTTGCTTTTGCAATTTGACATAGGATTTCTGTGAACTTTAATTTTTATGTTTTTCATTCAATGCAATTGGTTGTACATGTGTCTGACAATGGTGTTAGGTTTCTCAGATGCCCCAGGGCAGCCTCCACAGTAGTGGTGCACACAGTTTGAAAACTGACTGGCATTCATAATTTGCATTCTTGACTATTTAGCAATGTTTTCATCCAGTAATCAATGGCATAACTGCATTCTTCAGTATAGGAATGTTGACAGAAGGGTGGTGTTTGTCTAGTCTGTTACATTTTTTGGAGGGTGGGGGCAGTTACAACACACAGTTCTGTTGTCCTAAATGAGAAACATGATTCAAGTGCTTTATACTGACAATGATTATTTGTTGGAAAACATAAAAGATTTACATATGTGCTGTTCCTGGGTTTGATCAAACCTTTTGTTTGTGTTGCAGGGTGAAGGGGAGCAATCTACCATTCTGTTGTCCTAAATGAGAAGTGTTTTTTTAAGTGCTTTATGATAACAATGGGTATACATCATGATTTTTTTTAAATACATTAGTTATGTGCTATTAATAGGTTCTGTCCTTCTCTGTTTTATATTCCATAGGATTATGGCACCCAAGCCAGCAAATCTATGAAAACCCCTTTCAGTGAGGCTGAAAATGAGGTCATCATCCAGGCTGTGAGGTGTCATAGAGTATTCCTAACTGAGCGAGGTTAGCAGGATATGACTGCCAAAAATGACATGTGGAACCAGGTAGTTGCTGATGTGAATGCATCTGATGGTCATGCCCGCAATTATGATCAGGTACATCATCAGGCCACTGACATGATTTCATTAGCATGGAGGAGGGCAACTGCAATTCCCAGAGAACAAATGAATACTGGGTTGGCGGTGGGGGTAGTCTTGCTATCCTGCAGTGACTGACACCAAATGAGAAGTTCCTGTCCACTGTCAGAGGTCCTCAGAGCTCAGGGGAGCTTTCACACCTTGTGATTGATGTTGGCGCTGATGTGGCTGGCAGGCCAAAGGTGTCCCAGAAGCAGATTCCAGGTAGCCTTACATATGGCAAATTTGTATTGTCTTGTAGACTAAAATATATAATTTGGTTGCTACTTCTTGCTGATACATGTTTTATATCTGTACCAACTGAGAATTCATTAGTTATACAAGAGAGTGGTGCAGTAGAAATGGGGCTGGGGGACAGCTCAAACAAGTTTCAGTTACAGTTGTTTCTTACAGGGCATATAGCCAGCCAATTGTTTATTCACTGTCCCTGTTTTATTCACACTGTGATTCTGAATAGCCATCCCTTCATTGATTTATTTCTTACAGGCCTATCCTTCCTGCAGAATGTTGTGTCATCTGCACATGGTAAGCAAATATTTTCTTTCTTATTACTAAGCATTATTTAGATATGTTATTCATATGTGTGGGGATTGTATAATCAGTGTCTATATTACTGTAACTTCTACAGTTGTGTGACCAGTGCTACTTTTTGTTCAGATATTTTGGGATAATTTTTATGGGTGTAGTAATTTCATTCCTATGTTTGTTGCTTATTACCACAGACAATCCTGACAGTGGAAGTGTAGGACTCCTACCACCTGATGTCGGAGTATCAGTAGGATCTGATGCTGATGGTGGCCAAACAGAGGCACACTCTGGGAATGCAGAGGTTCAGTCTGACACTGAGGTTGTGACTCACACACCCCCTGGATTTCCTTCAGATATAGTCAGTATGCCTACACATACCCATTCCACTGAGCCCTCGGACAGTGGGCAGGTTGAGGGTTACATAGTTGATCAGGATAGTGTTATTGTGGTTTCTATGCCAGTTGATTCTGTCCACAGCCAAATTGTAGGTGAGGTGCCACAAAGGAAGATTGGTAGGGATGTTTGGAGGAGGCCTGTTGTCTGCCCTCCACCTGATGCTGGTGTGTCATTACTTGCCACTCATTGTCTGTATCGGGCCATCATGGAGGCACAGGCATGTTCCACTAGAGCCTACGAGGACATGCTTAGGGTTCTAGATGTGGCACAATCTGATGTGCATGACTGTCTCCACCTTATGGCTGATTCAGTGAATCAGATGAATGCCATACTGGAACAGACAGTGTATGTGAAGGAATGTCTGCTGGGAGGGGGACAGCATCCACATGGCCGTAGGGCTGCAGCCTCATCTGCTGTTAGCCGATGTGGCCATGCCATACCTCTCAATCTGGAAACATCAAAAATCTGGACAAGACCCATGAAAAATAGGTACAAATCTGTATGCTGATTAACAAATAATTTGCATACATAATTACATAACCCCACCCACTCCAATAGAATGGTGGGATACCAACTTTCAAATGCAAACTGAAGAATAGACTACCAAGATATGGCAGAAGAGTCCCTCTGCAGCCATTCCGATGTCCCATTACCTGGCTATTTCGCCCCATTTACCATAAACACTAATTGCATGTGTGTGTGTGTGTGTGTGTGTGTGTGTGTGTGTGTGTGTGTGTGTGTGTGTGTGTGTGTGTGTGTGTGTAAATGGTACTCCCTTTAGTAATTCAAAGCAATGTCATGTCACTGCAGAAGAAATACTCTGTACAATAAATTCATCATGACTATTAGAAGCAGCTAAGCATTTGTTAAGCAATCTCAAGAGACTATGATACAAGTATTACTAAAACCACTCTATGAATGGACATCTATTTTAGTCAATCGCTACTATTTTCCAAACAATACATTCTGTGCAATAAAAACATAATGTTTTAGAATGCTAAGAGTATCTAAGCATTTTATATACCTACACAATGTCTTGTGTATGTGTGTGTGCTTGTGAGCATCTCTCTTCAATAATCAAGTTGCAGTCAAATGTTCCAAAGAAACTACCAACAGTCTGGAGTTTTACTTTATATCATTACTTAATGAGTATTTCTGTCTCTCCCCAAGGACTGCCATCAGACTTTGACATTTCTTCTTGATATTCAGTTTACAGATTATTCTTTATAGTAATTATTGAACCTTAAAAAAACTTCAGGCTACACAATATTTGCCTAGAGTATATATTTTTCTTTTATGTTCAAAGAAGCAAACAAGATTGTTTTCAAAGGGAAGATGAACAGATTTTGTATATGCATAATGTTCAGTAATAAAGTAGCTTATAGTTTATGGAATATTTTGCATGTAACTTGCTGAAGCTTTTTTTTTTTTTTTTTTTTTGTAAAAATCAGTCTTTCAAGTTAAATTTGAGCAGTGGTGATCAAAGACGGAACTTCCATAACATAGCTTTGATAACCAACATTTATTAATTACAACTGAAGATAGCAAAATTGATTTTAAGCACAGCATAACATCTTTGTAGTGTTAATCAGGACAGCATATATACTCATCCTGCCCCAGTAAGCAGCGTCCATATCTCTGCTCACTCACTTTACTTATGAAGCAGCGTCCAGGATCTCACTTCATATCCCATTTTTTGAATTACCCATCCACTTACTTTACTTATGAAGCAGCGTCCCCAACTCACTTCACAAACCATTTATTGAATTACCTTCCAACCAAAAAAGCAGCGTCCTTACCTCTGCTTGCTTATTTATTTAGCAAGCATCCTCCAGCTGCTCACTTTCCTTTCCCAAATCCTTAAAATGAACATCCAAACACCAGAGGAGGAACAGAAGAGGGCAAACCTATCCCTCTTCTCCACCCTACCCCGCCTGATAAAATAACCACAATCCCCGCCAATCCACCAAAAGAAAGGGAGGAAGGGTGGATAGCAAGTTCATGCCAAAATGTGATTACGTACCCAGCTACACTTGTCTAAACCCATTAAGCACCTCCCCACCCTTACCTCATTTCCTCCCAATCATCCCTCCTTCCTTGTCTCCCCAACCCACTTAGCTTCCACTAATATATTTATCTAACCTCATTCTGAAGATGTCCTTGAACAAATTGGTTTGTTGCCAAACCTTATTTGTCCCAGTCCCCTTCAATAAACGCATCATACCAAATGACATTTGATGAGCTTTATTAAACTTTCATAACATAGCTTTGATAACCAAAATTTATTAATTACAGCTGAACATATTATAGTTGATTTTAACACAGCATAACATCCTTGTAATGTTAATCAGGACAGCGTACCTACTCATCCTGCCCCAATAAGCAGCGTCCATACCTCTGCTCGCTTACTTTACTTATGAAGCAGCATCCAAGATCTCACTTCATATCACATTTATTGAATTACCCATCCACTTACTTTACTTATGAAGCAGCGTCCCCAACTCACTTCATAAACCATTTACTGAATTACCTTCCAAACAAATAAGCAGCATCCTCACCTCTGCTTGCTTATTTATTTAGCAAGCATCCTCCATCTGCTCACTTGCCTTTCCCATATCCTTGAAATGAACATCGAAACACCAGAAGAGGAACAGAAGATGGCAACCCTGTCCCTCTTCTCCACCAACCAGCCTGACCAGGCTGTCCCCCCATCAGAAATTTCCAACTACCTATTCCCCATAAAAGGAAGTGTTAAGTTCCCCCTCCCTCAAACATCATTCGGTGTACCCATCTTCTGTAACTAACTTAAATCTGTGTCATCAAAACCAAAAGCCCCAACATGTCAGCACTGAAATGAGCTTTAATGAACTTAAATAAAGTAGGATTACCCATGACCCCACTGTACCACACCAGAAGAGCCACCCAAAAAAATACATATATACATTCCCTTTCACTCCTCTTCCTTCATGCCACTAACCATTGCTCGCTCTGTTAACTGCAGTCCGTGGCCCCATTGCACCACTGTAGTGACCAAGACATCTTCTGCAACCAATATAATCAGAACAGCAGGAACATCCACCCAGTCAACTCCATCACCTTTCAAAGCTACTTCCTTCAGGCCCCAACTGCTTCCATCTGCAAAAGAAAATAACACTTTAAAATCTTTGCATACAGCAATCAAACTTTCTTAATGACATTAGGCAATGTCAAAGCGCACCCTGCCCCTAAACTGCCCCAGCTAAATTGCCCTGACTCCCGTACCTCAACCTGACACCTCTTACCATCATCAATCCATTCCCAGCCAAGGCAAGTACATGCAACAGAATCAACGACCCTCAGTTCCACTTCACTTTGTGTTATAATAACAGAGGTGTGACAACTAATCCCTGTAAAAGCATAACTTAAATATCAATATACCTTACCTGGGTCACCGCTTGATTTCCCTCTAAAACCTATACAGCACAACATATGCCCAGTAAACGTGGCTCTTAATAATCTCTAAATCATTTATTTAATCAACCTCCCAAATTACCCCACACGATCACTGAATCAACTGGTAACAGGGGCTGTTTAAATCACAGATGCTGTGCACAATAGAAAAAAAAACAATATTAATGTCATATCTTGACATTTCCAGGTAAACCATTGCAGTATGTACAACAGCAACTTATGTGTAATAGTCCCCAGTACCCCCCCAACTAAATGAATGACATGAAGTGTGCATAAACAGCAGCACTCCCAGCAATGAGGGAAAAAAAAAAACACTATCTTTCCAGTCTCACCAGGACTCCCAGAGCATTGGACCAGTTATCAGAAAATATGCAGTCACTATTGAAACCCCCTATCCCCTTTAACAGCCAGTCTTCCCATTTCTGCTGTGCGTAATTCCCAAATTTAAGAGCAAAGTTAGCAAAGAACATACTATGTTCTCCTGCCAACATTTGCCTACTTCTCAACCTCTTGAAAATCTGCCACTTCTGGGAAAAGACCCAAGTAAACTGACAGTCCTGCAACTTCAGGCTTGACCCCCCCCCCCCAAATATCCTCTTTTCCTGTGTTACCTTTGCATCTGTATGGCAAAGCCCTCATCACCAGAACCCTCCCCCAGGCCACTGACTGTTGCTCACTTTCACTCCCCATTCAATCCTCCCTGTGTACGAATTTAGTGACCATGACATCCCCCGCAACCAGCCCATTACCATCCAAATGCACCTCCTTCCAGTCGCCGCCTGATATCCACTCTATGCTTCTTTCACCTGTACCTTCACAGGCCTGACTCCTACAACCTGATCCACTGCCAAATCCACACTGTGGTCCTATGACATCCATGCATCCAGCCCAAAGGCCAGCCAGACTCCAGACTGATCTGCAAGAGAAACAAAACTGTCAGCCAGTGAAGGAAGGGTGACAATGCAAAACCACACGCACACTAACCTCCATCTGATTAATGGCCATAAAAGTGCCCCTCCACAAGAATGCACCTGACCCACTGAGCACCGGGATTCCCCAGCCCGCGAAATACAGTGCTAGCTGTCCCAATGAGCCCAACACTGCACAGCTACAAACCGCTCTTAAAGATCAATAAGAACTGCAATGCACCAGCCACAAATGATCCATGGAATACAAAACACGACCCTACAGCACCAATGAGAAGAAAAAAAAAACACCAAGGTAAGCCCTCAAGCAAATGAGACCACAGGGTTGACTAAAAACCACAAGGCTGCTAACCTCACAAAGCATTCACCACTGCACCAGATCTGAGATAGCCTGCAATCAAGCCTCAGGTGAGGCATGCTATATTATCAACAAAAGAAGAAATGATCCGCAACTTAACGTGAAAGATTAGCGACCACCTGCCCTAAATACCATCCATTTCCCCGAACAACATTAAACCTTAACCCCATGAACCACTACCTGCTCCATCCTCCCAGGGATAATGAGCCCACAGAACCACCATTTCCCGCCTCAGTTATACCCAAGGCTTAACCAATAGCATATATAACTTAACTAGCCAACCGTACAGCAGTGGGGAGGAAACAAGAGCAACCTAGGGACTCACAGCAGCTACAAGCAAACTTGAGCAACCAATGCCCCCCCATATTACAAACATATCTCTCAAACTCTTAGAGCAAGAATTCTGGACAAAGTCATCAGTAAAACTGGGACAAAGGCACAAAAATAGGGAAAATGCTTAAAATATTGCTCTTACAAATTTAGAAAAGTTGATAGAATAACAGGCTATCTATTAGCATGAATTTTCTGAAGGGTATGAAGTCCAAAACTCAAATGTCTGTCATTAATTTCTAACTTTAGTTTTTACAAATGTACTACTAATTAGCCAGAAAAACACAATTCTAAAAAACCGGACCAAACACATCAGGAAAAATTATGGACATTCTGAGAAAATCTGTACAGCTGAGAGGTGTGACTACAACACCCTTAAAATTACCACTACCGTTATTTGTACTGCTCACTGTAAGCAACAACTGCCCTCGGATTTCCTGTTCATCCCTACTCAGTCATCCAATAAAGTGCACTTCGCAGTTCCTACTCTTGGCATGGCACTACCTGCCTGCAGTAAATAAGCACTAAAAGCAACTGAAATTAATGGTATGTTACAATCAAGCTTTCTTAATGAGCAACCGAAAATTACCCACTTTCCTCAGTCTGCTGCAATGAATGACTCACTCCACATCTGGGTCCTCTAACTGCACTTTTTTTTTTTTGTCTTTCTTTCTTCCAAAGTGAATAATGTCAGCACTACTCCACGCATGCACAGTGGCAGATGTTACTAAGGAACCCTCCAGCTCACGAAAGCCAGCCAGCTTAAGCAAATAAAAATACCTCAACTGAAACGTGGTACCCTACCACCACTCACACATAAATCTAGAGTCCCATCAAGAGCATACGTAAAAGGAAACACCTCACTCAAACCACCCACCAATGATAAAGGGATAAACAACTTGCCCAATTGCAGGAAACTGCTGCTTAAAACCAAAGTTACCATTATGCATTGCTCACAGTACCACTTCCAGCAACGTTCCCTCTCTGAACCACTGACATGTGCAAGCAACAAATAAACCCACGATGGTGAAAAAATCTTAATAAAATTATGTCTGAAAATACCGACTGGACCTGCCCTACCTTGCCACCAGCAGTAACAGTGGAAAACAAGTCCCAGAGCAAATACCTAGTTTTTTTTTTTTTTTGTTAGAGAGGGGAGAAGCATACTGTAACCATATAGAACCTGCCATTAAGAAATCATCCCTTACTACAAATGAGGGACAACAGGTATGCCGAAGTCTTTATTACCTCCCCCATAACTATGCTCATAATAACCCCACCAGGACCTCCTACTCCTCCGCTACCTAGCCCCTTTCCATTCCTGCTAATTACCCAAAGGCCTACCTGATAACTAGCTACCTCAGGTTGTCACGGACATGATTTTGCACTTAGCAAGTTCATGCCAAAATGTGATTACTTAACCAGCTACACTTCTCTAAACCCCTTAAGCCCCTCACCACCCTTACCTCATTTCCTCCCAATCATCCCTACTTCAGTTTAACTCTTTCATCTTCCAAACCCACTTAGCTTCCACTAATATATTTATCTAACCCAATTCTGAAGATGTCCTTGGACAAAGTGGTTTGTTGCCAAACCTCATTTAACAAACAATACACTAGACAATTCTACTAACACTATACAGTTCTACAATTTTACCAAAATAATTACCTCTACATATAATAAGGCTACATGCATGCAAGCTAACCTAGACTAGATTCTAGAATCTCCCTCAGACCTAACTTCTGACTCTGGTATCTTATCTACCAAACTTAGTGACCATCCACCAATATATAGTGTCAGAACTTCAAAGACTAACTCCAAAAACATCTCTTTAGACAGGTAAGAAAGCTAACTTATTTCAACAAGCAAACCTTTATTAATACTCTAAAAGCATATAATTGTGAATCTTTCTAGGCTATTCCAATACACAATGCCATATCATTATTCAACAATACTTTCACAAGTATACTTGACTCTCTAGCCCCAACCAGAATCCAGCCCAGCCTTATGATTGACTTTAGAAACACTGTATAAAATGAGAAAGAGGCAAAGCTTGGAAGGCCTAGACAAAACAAAAAATAAAAACAAAACAAAAAAAAAAAAAAAACAAATCAAAAAAACTGCCACCTTCCAAAACTTCAGACACATAAACAAACAAATTAAGTACCTAATTAAAAAAGACCAGAAAAGCTACTACTCCGTACTCCAAATCTCAGACTTTAATGATGCAAAAACATTCTGGAACTCCATTAACAATGTATTAACAATGTATTACAGCCAGTCTACACTGGTTCCATAGCTACCTATCCAACAAGGTACAGGCAGTCAAATAAAAGCATGACATCTCTACCTTCTTACCAGTAAAAACAGAAGTCCCTCTTGGTTCTATATTACGTTCTGTACTCTTATTAACAATCTTCGTATTCAGCAACAAAGCTACTATAATGCAATACACCGATGGCTCTACACCGATCTGCTCAGCAAGAATAGTAACAAAACTTCAACACCTAATCCAACATGCATTCTCCTCTATTGAATCTTAGCTAAACAAATCTCAACTCTTACTAAATCCCAATAAAACAAAATTAATGCTATTTACTCCCAAACCCCTCTCAAAACAAAAGACAACTTTTACCATCCTCTCTGCTAACAACAATAAGACTGAAAATGTTCATCAGGCTAAACTTCTAAGTGTCACTGATGACCAGTTGAAATGTGATCAACAAAGCAACCAAGCCATAAAGAAAACGCAGCAGAAAATAGGCTCTTTATATAGAGTAAAATCATTCCTCACTGATGAACCCAGAAAATGTATAGTATCTGCTCACTTACTGCCTTCTCTAATATATGCTTTCCACATTTTCAGTAACCTGCAAGCTACTATGTTGTAACAAAACTGCCAGATTTCCCTCAAACCGCCATTACTGGTCACACCACTGTCTAGCACTCAGGAAACTGAATTGGCTAGAACTACCCTACCACCTATCTATATTACAACTTGTTATCTTGCACAGCATCTTACACAGCCAGACAACTATCCAGCCATAAAAAAAAGAAAATCATGAATCTCTGTTCCCAGAAAGACAAGTAAAACCAAAAGACAAATCTTTAATCACCAGAACAAAATATTACAATTCTGCAGGGGACTCCTTATACTCAAACAACATTTTAAAAATCTGGAACTCCAATCCTCTAAAAACAGATAAAAGAATGAGATTCCTTTAAAAAACAATTAACATTTTACCTGCAAGAAAAATATATCAGCTTTTGCAGTTAGTAGCTCTCTGACATAATATCAAGACATTTCATTTCTTCTTATCTCTACAACAATCCTGACTGAACTCCTTTCCTCAGTTTTGATTTCTCATTACAATAATTTCTTCCTACTCTCACTCAGCTGTGTCTTTCTTAGTATTACCATCTTCCCACAGTCATTTTTCTCTCCTTTTAGAAGTATTTTTTCACAAAAACTGATTCTATTACACCAAGGACCTATATATAAGAATACTGGGTCCCCATAAAATAAACTCAATGTTGCTAGTATACTGTTTGTCTGTATAAATATCTCCTTTTATATGTACATCATATACTTGTTAGATATGGATTCTTGTACTGTATATAGCGTTTGACTTGTTTTTGCTTAATCTCTTAAGCATAATTGTATACTGTTTATATTTTCTCCAATGCTGTTTAAACTTTCATGATTCTAGTAATGATTATACAATATATAGTGCTTTTCTCCTTAGGCCTCCTCTGAAAAGGGGTTTATGAAAAACCCAGACAGACTTTATCCTGATAAAAAAGGCAAAATAAAACAAATAATAAAAAAAAATAATAATTTGCCCAATTCAGTGGATTTTCACTTGAGGAGATTTTCTCTGCTGCAAACTTCTGTGGCAATCTTGAAGAAGAGAATTAGGTGTATTAGCGGTCATCCAGTTTACTACTCATTCATTTAGAATCGGTCATGCCAGGATCTAGGCCAGTGTAGAACCCTTTAAAGGGGAGACCAGATGGTCGTCCTGAGCACGCATGCAGTACAGTCTATTAAAAAATAGAAAGAAGGAAGCAGAACCTTTAATAGGTGAGGAGTATTAGAAGGGTAAAGAATCAGTATTGTAGTCTAGCTAATCTTGTCTTGCATGGTAAAAAGTTAACTCGTTTGTGGGTCAATCATGTCTTTGTGCAACACGGAGAGCTCAAGTTCATTCAGGCATGCAGTGTTTGGGCAGACATCTTGACACAGTATTAATCTAAGACAAGATGAAACCAGATGTCAACAGTCATTGGCCATGTGAACAAGAAACAAGGATAGCTGAATGCTTTAATGATTCATCTAGGAGGAAATGATCTTTGCTCTATAACCAAAACTAAACTTTATTTAAAAAAAATCAGATGCATTATTTTTTTGGAAAAGTTCATTTCTGAATGTGGGAAATACTTAGTCTCAAATTATAGTATGGCTGCTCTGGTGGGGTGTGACAAATATCAAGGGGAAAGAAAATGCCTGTAAATACACAAGCACAAGGACCGTCAGAGAGGTAGGGATGAAATGATGAAATATTTTAAAATACCAAGACATTGAACTTTACGTGAAAAATACCAGTACAGTGTCAGCCATGTGAGGTATATCTGACTGATTAGATCTACATTTTTGACTTGCTCATCTGGTTATTTTTACATGATTTAGTAGCTGCTGAACTAAAGAAAAAAGTAAAAGAAAGAGATGGAAAGATGAGGGATCTTGTTGCTGGTATGTTACCACAAAAATATCCATATAAGAAAACTAATGAAAACAGGGAGGAACTAAGTGCAAGGAAAAAAGTATGTGAAAAGGGTGGGAAGATTGATATGATGAAAGAGGGAAAGCAGGTTTTAGAAAAACTGAGGATAACCTGACGCAGTTCTTTTGAAACTCAGAATGTAAAGTGGTTAACAAAAAGATATGAAAGATCTTTAGGGATCATGGACTCCCACCCCTACCTCATCCAAAGAGGCAGTTACAATTTCATTTCACATATATTAAGAAACTGGGAAGGCTTGACTCCTCTGCAAAATTTGCTTAAGTTTGAATTGTGAAATTTGCTTGGGGAGAAAATGTAGAATGAAGAAGGTGAAACTGTTAGCTTGTGACATGGAGAGTTTATTGTTGAGATAACTCACCAGGAAGATTAATGGAATCGCATAGGGAAGCAGTTTACACTTTTTGGACGTGATAGGGCAATACTACACCCCACAAACAAGCTGCTGAGGGGAACTGCTGCACTCACCAGCCTCATAGATCTAATTTCTGGATGAAGTAAATTTAGGTAGATTGGCAGTTAACTAGTTAGTGGATGAATTGAATTGGTAGACTTGTAAAAAAGTCATGAGTACTGTTCTTATCACCTGAGTGATCAGCCAAATAAATTATATATATATGTGTGTGTGTGTGTGTGTGTGTTTGTGTGTGTGTGTGTGTGTATATATATATATATATATATATATATATATATATATATATATATGTATATATATATATATATATATATATATATATATATATATATATATATATATATATATATATATAGATATATATATATAGATATATATATATATATATATATATATGTGTGTGTGTGTGTGTATGGATATAAGTCTTGACAAACATTAAAATAATGACTGAAATACTTGTCTAACAATATAAATAAGCTTGGCAATAAAGACTCAGGGCAAACTCCAATCAAGCCCTGGTAAAAGGCTAATTGCCAAGGAGCAAGGAGGGAGAGTGACCCACTGAATAAACATTACCATTTTTTTGGCTTAAATGCACATATGTCTTCATTTAGTGGACTGATTGCTCTACCACTAAACATAAAAAACTGCACTGCAACATGAGATGTATTTTTAAATTAATATGTAAAGTTACCAAAGTCCATGCTGGTACTATGAAGTAGACATTGCAAAGGTGCTTACCCTGAACTAGAGTTTGGTGGATAATAATATCCCTCTGACTGTTCTTGCTGCTAAATCTGAACTTCCATCTCCTGAGCAGAATGTTTAGTAATGTTTACTTTTTTTTTTTATAGAAGAGACGTTAAAACCTGTAACATAACTGTCATAAATTTCCCTTGGCTTTGTTTACTTAAAATATAACTAAACAAACACAATCATGTAGCATGCTTTTTAAATGCATTTTTCAGCAGCCATGGTGTCCTTCCTATCACTGAATGGAAATCTCTCTTCAAGTGTCCTGGCTCATTGCTAAAACTCAGCATCTTTGAACTGTCTCCCTAGAGGGTAATAAATTAAATCAAACTTTACTCACTGTGGCTACAATGTGCAAATCTTGCCCTGAACTGTCAAATGGCTGTTTTTACATCATACATTTAGTAGAAGTAAAGTACCTACACGATTGCCTTATTACAGAGTGAAAACAATATATCTATTAATATATCTACATATATATATATATATATATATATATATATATATATATATATATATAAACACACCCACCATTTGTGCACAAATACACAAGCACAGACACAAACACACACACACACACACACACACACACACACACACACACCCTTTGCACATAATGCATGTGCACAGACAGAACCACACACACACACACACACACACACACACACACACACATATAGATTTTCATTTTTCCTAAACACAAAATGAAGTCTGTTCTATAGCATTTCATGAACTCTTGACACTACAAAGACTGAATTACGATAAGCTACTGTGCATGCTTTAGACTGTATTGTCTAAAATTAATAAATATGTTCAAGAATACACAATAAATTCACAATTTAAGATGTTTAGGAAACAAATTGCATTTCATTTAACGAACATTTTCACAAAAGCAGCAAGCCTTAATTTTATGACTTTATTTTGACTTATGGAAAATGAAGCAGTTCCTTTCCAAAAGCCTTGGCTGGACTGTGCCAAGAATGAGCTCCCAGGGACAAACAAGCCTCCAGTAGGTGACGCCTGTTATCTCTGCTGGCCGTAGGTGACCTGCTGAATTTCAGCGGACCACAATAACAATCTTTTGTTCAGCGAGATTAAAGATAGGTAAAGGGGAATATATATATATATATATATATATATATATATACTGTGTCAAACATTATATGTCGGTGATAAAGGCCAATAAATATTAAAGCTGAAAGAAACAGCAGAGACCCTTTAAAATATTAAACAAATGAAAGGCTAATTGTGGGGTTTTATTATGTAGTTTCTAATTTACTCTGTGCTTCAAAGAAAAGTAGTACCTAATCAGGTTATATGGTTATTTTCACTTGAGCCAGACTTTGACAAAATGGTTTATTCTAATGTCCTACAACAAACCCCAAACACATTTTTCATGCAATTTCAAAACCATTTGGAACCATTTCTGTCCTTTTAGGCTAATAGTCATGGCAGTGTCTTGTTACTTCCAGCAGCATTTCTCACATTTTATGTTACACTCACATTCCTGTTTCCATTACCCTTTCAACTTGCTAGTGCTATTTATGTTCTTTGATTTGTTTATTTATTTACTTACTTATTTAGTCAGTAACTCACTGTCTAATAAACATGTGACTCCTGGTGTGTTGAAGCCCCCACTACCTTTCTTCAGTACTTAGAGGAACACTTTGCTACTTTTCTCCTTCCTTTTGTACCGCAGTTCTAATTCTAATTTACCCATTACTTATAACAATCAATGGCCTGATACAGCAGTTTCCACCACCTTTTTTAAGTTCTCAGAGGACCATTTTGTTCTATTTCTATATCTTTTTGCACCACAGTAACTCCTCTAATTTATTTGTTACTTATACCATGCAATGGCCTGATACACAAGCAGTTGATCACAGTTTCAATTAGCTAGCTGTTAATAACTAAAGTCATTCAAATTGTGTATTAACTAGGAAATTAATGTGCTACTTGACTCATTCAATGTTTTTAACAGCTTGTTCTGCATGCATAACTTAACTCCATGGAAGGGAAATGCAGTTTTCAGGCCTACTTCAACTGCTAATCATGATGTATAGATTAAAACCTCTATGCATTAATAGCATCCAGTACATGCTGCTGTTTGCTGTACTGTTGAATAGCTTTCCTGTTTTTTTTTTTTTTTTTTTTTCTAGATTATTGTGTTTTCACATGCCTTTGCAGTATACTGGTTTGGCTTTTTCTTTATGTGCATTTGTAGATTAGGCTATAGGGTCCTGTAGATGCAGGGGAAATTGCTGGATGCAATACATTAACACAGGAGCTGTCTTTCCATGGTGTCCTTATCTGACCTATAGCAAATCCATGGCCAGATGGCAAGAAATTGTTGTTTCTCCACATTCTGGGGTGGTTTCTACAGATTAAATAAAATAGTGCAAAGGTTACAAGAACAATGTTAACTCTACTGAATCTCTTTCACTTACATGGTAATGCTCCTGGCTGTAAAGTCCTGTCATACGCTAATAATATCATTGCTAACAAGAGTATGTATGTATATGTAAAATTAGCACCATCTGTTATAGTCCAAGTTTATACACTTTCAAACTTAATCACAGGAGCAAGTCCACCTATAAATGCAACAATACTTGTTTACTTCAAAAGCATGCATGCTGTACAGCTTTAAATACACAAGTTTGGATATCTATTTTCAGGTAGCATTTTTTAATTTAGATTTAGCAAACTGAAAAAATCTTTAAACATTTTCTTATGTTACTGAGTGGTTTACTCAGGATCGGCACATAGACAAACTGATACACTCAGGCTGCTCGCCACTTTATCTCATTGTTTGATTCTGGTGGATCTTTTACCATCTGAACATACAATAAACGCTTTTATTTCTTTATACTATACTTTAGAACATGTTGCATTAAAATAATTTTGACAAAGCAATGACTTCTCAATGCTTTGCACTAATTTAGAAGTCTCAAGTGGGCAGAGAAGGCAGGCACAGAGCTGACACAGCTGTTTTGTGCATATAGTTCCATTGTCATTTGAAGTGACTTGTACACTTTTTTGCAACTGTTATTGAAATTCTATCTTTAATAATAATTCAAGAACACAGTGGAATTATAGTGTATAGATGGTATATTGGTTTCATTATTGTGCATCCTTTACTGGAGTTTTTTTACCATTTATTTGTGTTAATGTGTAGGTTAGAAATTGGTTATTATCCTTGCTTGTTTTTCGTTCAATAAACTCTTTTCTGTTTCTTGGAAAACAAGGCATGTTGGACAGTACTGCTATTTTAACAATTTACACTTTTCAGTGAATGTTTTCACTACACTGTTTGTTACCATGTTTAAATGTTTTCACTACACTGTTTGTTTCCATGTTTAAATGTTTTCACTACAGTGTTTGTTTCCATGTTTAAACAAATGTATTTTCATGCTGCTGCTGCTGCTGAGGTTAATATGTTTTAGTGTTAATTTTCCTTATTAAGTTCCCCCAATCAGTGAATTAGACCTCACGCACTACAGGTTCCCCAAACTGATGGAAAGTATTCCCCATTACAGATGTAGTGCCTCTGTTTAGGGACACATCTGCAAAGACATTATAAGTGCAGTTTAGCCCTCCTGCCATTTACCAGACTGTTAAATTGCTTTCCTGTTAGCCTGCTGCAAGTACAATGCCTGACCCAGACATGGCATTTTATTTCGAAATGCTCATCCTGTGCATTGGTTGAATGGTTCTAAATTGTACTCATTTACAATGCACTGCAACGGTACCCTCTTCTTGTTTGTGTGTTTTTAATGCACTTGGACAAATCAGAATAACATATACTAAGCTGAAAATAAATAAACCCACAGGTATTTTCTACTTATCTTTAGAATTCTGTTGAAAGGAACTTGGAAATCCAGGCATTCCTGAAAGGACCTTTTGCCTTTTTTTCTTCTCAAATATTTTTTTTTATTTTCAATTAAATAACATTTGCATAATATTTTTAAATATCATTTTAAACAACTATATACAATATTTACAATAGCCTGACTTTCAATTATATACACTGTATGTTATTAAATATAGAATCAGTTATCAGAGATACAATATTGATTATTGCAGAGTGTCCAACAAAGATATAACTTTCTTCCAAGGATTATTTACCAATGGCCTGGGATAGATTCGTAGTTTTTTGATTTTTATTTCCATCAATGCAGTTGTCTTCAGTAAAGTGTAGAATTCTTCCAAGGTCGGGGGTGTATTTGAATTCCACCTTCTGGTTATGCATTTCCTAGATATAGCAAGTATTGTCCATAACAAATACATATTTGTCTTCTTCAGGTAGGGACTTTCATTTACATTTAGAATGATCAATACTTTAGTTGAGGTAAATGACTCATTAAATAAAGCTTGTAAAAAATGATTGATTCCATTCCAATATCATTTAATTTTATTACATTCATAAAATATATGAATCCAGTCTGCTTTATTTGACTTTTCACACCTCCAGCAAAAATCATTTGTAGTAGTACTGATCTTTTTAATACTATCTGGTGTTAAAAATTCACTATGTAAGTATTTCCAGTTAAATATTTTCCAGTACTGTGTGTTAGAGGTGTAATTAACTGATAGTAAGATGTTAGTTTTAATTTCTTCTGTTAACTGCAATGACTGACCTTTTGTTAAGAACTGCCAGTATGATGGTTTGGGAATTGATTTATATGTTATTAACTCATTATATAGATTTGAAATGGAATTTTTCTTTCCACAACTATTATATATAAATTCATACAGAAAACTTATTAGATTTGGAATATCTCTAAATGAGGAATTATTAATTAATCTGCATAAATCTTGAGTGTACATTAGAATGCTTTGTAAGGTTAACCAGTTCTGTGTTGGAATATTGTAAGCAGTTTTTATCATATGTATATCTAAAACATTTAATTTATTTACACATTGAAACCAGCATAATAATCCATTTTGTTCCCAGGAGGTTATTGTTTCCCTATATATTTTATGAGGAAAGTTCTTAGTGATGGTAAATGGGCTTAAAAGGTCAAACCAAAGTTTTAGATCTATGTTTGCATTGATAAGTTTCCTAAATGAATTGATGTAATGCTTAATCAGTGTTGTTTTAGAAGGTTTTGTTATATTATATTGTATACTTATGCATAGTATGTACCAGGGTTTGTTTGATTTGTCTACTATTAATTTCTTTTTAACAAATTAAATTACATTTTTTAACAGATTAAATTAATTTGTTAATATAGCCATTGTTAATTCTTTCCAGATGGCAAAATAATTTGGATTTATCCAGTCTATTGTAGTTTTAAGCACAGATGCTTTTAAATATGTTTCTATTTCTGAGAAGTTCAATCCTCCTTGTTTCCAGGGTCTAATGTGATGAGTTAGAGCAACTCTATTCTTTTTGGGATACCATAACAATTGTATTAAACGTGAGTTTATTTCTTTAAGAATGCATCTTTCAGGAATTAACTGTATTGCTAATGCTACATATAGTATTTTTGGCAATAAGACTATTTTTATTAATTGTAGTCTGTCTTCAAAAGTTAATATGTTTTTCCACTTTTCTATATATATTTTTATTGTTTCAATGATGTTTCTATAATTTATTAATATTGTTTTGTTTATATTTTTGCATAACACTTTCTAAATAATTTAGCATAAGTTCTTGTTTTCCTATGATGGATTTATGTGTAACTTGTAGTTCTTTTTTTCTTAATTAAAAATAGAAATTTTGATTTTGATCTATTAAGGTGTAGACCTGAAATCTTATAAAATGTCTCCATTACTTGATAGGGTTAATAAAATATCATCAGCAAAAAGCATTATTTTAGATATGTACTGGTCATAGACTTCTATTCCTTTTATTCTTGGATTATTGGGTATTATTTCTGCAAGTATTTCTATAGCTAAAGCAATAAAATAGGAGAAAGGGGGCATCCTTGTTTAGTACCTTGTGTTATATGGATAGATTCTGAGGTGAAAGGACCTAATTTAATGTAGGCTAAGAATATTATTAATATATATGTTTTTTTTAGTAATAAGATGAAGGGAGGAGGAAATTCAAATAATGCTAAAGTTTTAAATAGATATTCCCAGTTGAGGGAATCAAAGGCTTTTTCTATGTCTAATCCGATTACAAGTGTTTCTCTAGTTTCTTTATTCACATAATCTATAAGAGTAAGTATCCTTTTAATATTTTCATGTGTCTGCCTGTTATATAAAAATCCAGTTTGATCATTATTAATTGTTTTTGAAAGTGGGATTTTCATTCTGTTAGCTAGTATTGACATCAATATTTTGTAATCATTTTTCAGCAATGATATAGGTCTGTATGAGGTGCAAAGGTCTGGTGGTTTATTATCTTTTAGAATTGGTGTTATGTGAGAATATTTCCATGAGGGTGGTATTTTTGCTTCTGACTGGACTTAAGTTTTATGAAAAAGGGACATTAGTGTTGAAGGAAAGAGTTTGTAAATTTTTGTAATTATACCATCTATCCCTGGAGCTTTGTTAGATTTACTTTCTTTTATCTTGTCAACAATTTCTTTGTAGGATATAGGTTTTTGTAGGTCTAGTTTTAAGTTTTTGAGATTTTTTTTTATATTGATAAGGTTTGTATATAGGTTTATTTGATTGTATCTAAATCTTCTTTTTTGAAGTGTTCCATATAATGGAACCAAAATGTTTCAGGATGTCTCTTATATCTGATACTTTTTTCCCTTTCTTTTCATGCTATACTCTACTAATGTTATTTGCTTTAGACTGTATTTTAATTCTTGTAGATAAGTTATGTAGATATCTGGGGGAGGTGGCTAATGAGTTTATTTTAAATTTTTCCAAGGCTAGACAAGTTTTGTGTGTTAGAATTTCATTATATTTTTTATTTAACCCCTCTATTTCTTTTTTGACTTCTGGACAATTCTGATTTTTTTTTAGATTTTTCTGTCAAGAGTCTGGTTTGCAAGTCTAATGATTCAGATTCCCACTCTCTAACTTTGTTTTTGTACCAGCTAAGGGTCTTGCCAAATAAATATGCTTTTAATGAGTCCCAAACCATGACTCTACTGATTTCTCTTGTATTATTAATTTGAAGAAATAATTGTAGTTCTGACAACATTCAGGGTCTGAATTCTTTAATTTTCGTGATATATGATGGAATTCTAGTTGAGAGGATTAAAGGTTTATACTCTATTTGGAGCTTCATTATCAGAGAGTCGTGATCTGAGAAGGGCATGGAACTATTGAGAAGTTGAGGACTTTTGTTTGTAAATCATGAACTATGAATAATTTGTTTATTCTGGTTTGTGTTCCAAATCTATGGCCTTTATGGGAAAATAATAAGGATTTATCATATTTTACTTTAAAAGTGTCAATTAAATTAAATGAATCAATCCATTTTTTAAGGATTTTGAAATAGTTCCTATGCAAAAAGACTTCTTGGTGGTTTCAGAAGCTTCTAAGGTGCAATTAAAGTCTCCTCCTAATATAAGATTTCCTTTATAATTGTTGGAAATAAAATCTAGGTGTTTTTTAACTGTCCCTGCTCCATTTCCTGAGAACCAATATAGATTAGCTAAGGTCCATATTCTGTTATTAAATGTAATTATAACAAATGCTAGTAGACCTTCTTTGTCTTCATATTTATAAATAACTTTTGGAGTGATTATGTTTTTCTTCCAGAGAATTGGTACTCCTTTTGTTTTTGTTCTATAGGAGGCTTGAGCTAAGACTGTATAGTCCTTAGGGTTCCAAATAAAGCTATCATTAGCCTTAAAATGCATTTCCTGGAGAAATACCACTTGTGCCTTATTTAGATTTAAATATTTTAGTAAGTTTGATCTTACATTTGCATTATTTAAGCCATTAGTATTTAATGATAAGAATGTTAAATCAATTTCAAGTTATTGTTGGAAGAAACCTTTTGCTTCTTTTTTTTAATTTTGATTATAGTAGTTATATCATATTCTCTGATAACAGTGGCTGTTATTTTTATGTGTGCACACTTGGGAGCATAATTTAATGTTCTTTCTTCTTTAAATATAAGTAGGGTAAAATTCTGGTCAGGCTTTAAAAAGTACTTCTATAAAACATTAATTCTAAAGTATCAAATACAAATAAATATGAATTTCCCATTAAACATGGAATGAAAGTAATTCCTAATCCAATAGAGAAAGATAGATCTATTGGATTATCACTCATACCTTTAATCAGTAATATCAACTGAGCTCAATATGTTAAATTATTATATGGAGAATTTTCTTAATAGAGATATGAAATTATATTTTTATTATTGTTCTATAGTATTTTATATATCAGGATGGAATGTTAGTAGTGCAAACAGTTATTATGTTGACTTAGAAAATATCCAATATTTAGTTACCCTTAAGAGATCTCAAACATGTCAGATATGTCATTTTGGATAACTTAAATGCAACAGAGGAGCATGCACTAAATAAGCCACCAACAAATAGATTATTACTAAAATAATTTGACTAAAAGGACTTTACAGGAGACAATAAGTGATTATCAATGAAATATGAATTTACTGTAGGTGTACTGTCTTCCTTTACTTTCCCACTCTTCAGCTCACCAATTTCAACTTGCACTTATGAAAAGACATGGCTTTTCAGTGGTATCCTGACTCTGAGTAGAAGCACCCTACATTCTAGTGCACAGTGCTTTTACATATTTATAGATTTACAAAGCAGAGTCTAAGAATGAACTATGATCACCCTGACAATTCCTATCCTGCATAAGGCACCTCCTGCTTCCAGAATGGGTAATCACATCAGGTCTAGAATGAATGTGAAGGTACATATATGGTAATCAAGACTTACCTTAGGTAAGTATTAATCAAATAGTATTTAGAGCATCTTAGAGAGTTCTCAGGGCAGTTAGAATACTCTTAAGCCTCTCCTACCTTGACCAAAAACAGAGATTTCCCTAACCTTTCTTTCCCTTGTTTAAAATCAGTACTAATAAAAGAAATTCAGCAAACATAGGTAAACAGAAATAACATTCAGTAGTCCATCTTGTACATGACTCGCAATCCATTAAACAAGGCAGTGACTAACATCACTTTAGTAAATATTATAAAGAAAAATTAGAAATTATTTCCTATCTCTTTAAATTTTCTGATAAAGCAAAAAGTTAATAATAAGCTATTTTAACTAAAAGTATAAAGCATTTCAATTTTTCCTTGCATATATACTTTTCTACTTATATTGTAGTGTCAGTAGCTGTCTTTGAAATCTGTACGATACTTCACTTCTTCAAATCATTCCTTTTTCAATTCAGGTTTTGTTTTGTCACAACGGCAACAATATTTCAAGGGCACAATTAATATTTAGACTGATGTTTCATATAAATAAATGAAATAAACCCAGCGGAGTAAATGCTCAGCAGTCCAAAATGCAAAAATTGAATAAAATAAACCAAACTGAACGACCGCTGAGCAAAACAATGAAGGGTACTTATAGTCCAAACTCAAATAAACGTATCTGTTATCAAAAACTGGTAATCCAAATACGAGCAGAACTTGTAAAAAGCTGTTTTATTTAGTATATAGAGGCAAGCTTTTCAGACCTTATAACAAGTAACATTGAAGGATATTATCCTTCAATGTTACTTGTTATAAGGTCTGAAGAAGCTATTTTTGCGAAAGCGCTTGCCTCTATATACTAAATAAAACAGATTTTTACAAGTTCTGCTCGTATTTGGATTACCAGTTTTTGATAACAGATACGTTTATTTGAGTTTGGACTATAAGTACCCTTCATTGTTTTGCTCAGCGGTCGTTCAGTTTGGTTTATTTTATTCGATGTTTCATATAAATAACTTGTCAGTTGCCAATTGAGTTAGTTTAGAATGTATTAGTGCAAATATAGCATGTTGCAAAAATAATATGTATTTTTTTGTGTGCTCTAGAGACTGTCATATGCAAGTGACATATATAATGTAGCATATATAGAGCAGATAGTTTATGGATTCAGGTTGTTAAAGTAAATTATGCTTATTAATCCAGCAGTTTCATTTGAATTTGCAAGTAATTTGGGGACATTTCAGTTGAGTTTCCAGGAATGTGTAGTCCAATGTGAGTAATTCCGTCCAATTTTCCTCATAAACCTATGTCACAGTTCATTAAACTAAGCAGAGTCTAACATCTGTCTAATAATCATTATAAAGACAAAGAATAGAAATTTCCTAACTCTTCAAACTTTCTGATATCGCAAAATGTTGACAGTAAGCTATTTTAATTGGAAGACTAATGTATTTCAATACTTCCTTGTGAATATATATTTTTACTTTTACTGTAGTGTCAAGAACTGTCTTTGAAATCTATGCATTACTTCACTTCTTTCAAGTCATTCATTTTATAGTTCAGATTATATTTTGTCAAAATGTCAATAGCATTTCAGGGGCACATTTAATATTTAAACTGATATTTTAAATGAATAGCTGTCAGTTACCTAGTGAGTTTGTACAGAGTATGAGGTAAATGCAAAGATAACATGGTGCAGAAAGTAATATGTATCTTTGCATATGCTCTAGAGACTGACAATTTCAAGTAACATATGAAATGTAACTTTTACAGTGCAGACAGCTTGTGAAATCAGCATGTTAAAATGAGTAATACTTTTTAATCAAGCAGCTACATTTCAATGCACATGTAGTTTGGGAAGATTTCAGTTGTGTTTCCAGGAATATGTAACCTATGAGGATAAATCATAAAATATTTACAAATAATCCTATTGTGTATTTATTTTACCTTGTTTAGGTTGTTTTTTTTTAATTTTAATAACTAAACAACATTACTTTACTTATTATTTGTTAACTGGTAGGCTAAATGCACTTCGCAGATTCACAGTGTCTTTAGAAACTGCAGCAATTGTTTACTGTGGCTATGGCAACACAAATAAAATGAGAAGAAAACTTCACTTCTCTTAACCAGCAGTACATTTTCCCTCCTTTTTTTATGTATTTGTTAATACTAAAAGGAAATAATTCAAAGGACATGTGTACATGAATGGAACATTTCAGAGTTAATCACAAGCATGTCCCCAATCCCAATAAGCATAACAGTGACTATCATTAATCTAATAAATATTGTAATAACAATTAATTAAGCTCACTATTCCAATTAGTCTACCTTAAAACTAGATTATTTTAGACTATTATTTATCTATGTATCGATTGTGAGTTATTAAACATATACAGACTATATTAGTATAGTAAATAGGAGAGAATTTAGAAAGGGAGACAAGATGCAGTTAAAATAAATAATGAGAAAAGAGAGAAGAGAGAAAGAAAAGAGAAAATTAAGAGAAAATACACATATACTATGTATGTTGATTTACAGTAAAATATTTTATGTGCTATATACCCTCCTTCTGTGAAAGAAAAGTACCCTGTTTTACATACCTGAGGTAATGTGAAAACTCTCGTGTCATCTATTTTCAAAAAATATAGATAAAGATTCCAGTAGTTAGTTATCTTTGTTTTAAAATTCCAAGCAGTAAAATTGGTCCTTTAAAGTAATGCTAAAACAATTCATATCATAGTAGATGCTTTGAGAGATTTGGCTGTAACAGTATCAGTCTTTTGCTTCTTCTTTTTGACATCTGTCCAGACATTTGTTTCTTTTGTTCTATTGAGAGAAGGTGACATCCAATCCATATCTTCTGGTAAAGTAATCACATTATTAGTTTTAATAAATGAAGAGGCTTCCTCTAAGTCAATAAAAGACCTCATCTCATTGGCATACAGTATTCCTATCTTACCTGGATATGCGAGTTGTGCCTTGATGTTATTTTGTTTCAGAAACTTTATCATTGGCCACACTTTTTCCTTTGTTCCATTATTCTGCATGACTAGTCGTTATCAAATCTTATCAGCCTTTGTTTATATTTTAGAGGTGCCTTCCTCCAAGCAGATCTTAAACTCAGTTCCTTGTCCAAGTATGAAAGAAATTTGATAATTATGGCCTAGGAGGAGAGTCTGAGTTAGTGGCAGGTTTCCCAAGAGCTCTGTGTGTCCTTTCAATGCCAAAGGAAAGTCCTTCTTTTAAATTTAAAAAGTCAGGGATCCAGCTTGATAAAAAGAAAAGAAAATAATATCCTCACCTTCTGTGTTTTCAGGTAATCCAAAAATCCTGATGTTATTTCTCCTCTCCCTATTTTCCAAGTCATCTACTTTATTAACCAGCCAAGTGTTTTGTTTAAGAAGCAGTTATTTCTGTGTTTCCCCTTCCTTAAGTCGGCTTACTAAGTCATTTAGAGAAATCTCTATTCCTGTTATCCTTGTCTGGTGTTGTTGTAGCATTTCCTTGAGGGTGTCAGCCAGTTTTTGACTACTTGTTTAAGATTTTCCAGGTTCTCTTTAAAATCATCCATCTTCAAAGACAATTCCTGCAGGGTAGATTCCATCTGTTGTAGTTCCTTCTTTAAGACAGCATCCTAGTGAGAATTCTTTGAGTTGCTCATTTTAACAAGTGAATATATCTTCAAGCTTTTTGACAGGAAATTATTTGTAAAATGTCACCAAAGTTTCTAATTATGTAAATTAGTCCTTTATCTATAAGATTTTATACTTTGAAGAAAAACAATAATATTTTTCCTGTCTTATTTAACTAGTTATATGGAGCTCTAAAACACTGCTGCTTTCAGTTAGCCATTCAGTCTCCACCTCCATCAACCTTTTGCCTTTTTAATGTCAAATGATCCTAAATTTGGATATTTCCAAACTGCGGAGATGACATCACATCTAGAAAAATATGTTGAAAGTTGCCATGTTATCCTCTGTAAAATATGCACTGAACACGTGTGACTGGAGAGCTAGCAGACCATTGTTCCTTCCATAGCACATTTTCTAAGTCTGATAAAAAAAAAGCATCTGCAGAAGAAAAATTAATGTGACATGAAGATTCAGTTTCAATGAAGTTTCTCAAAGAACATCCTCAAGCAATTTGTACTATTTATATCTGACTACCCCAAACAAGAAAAATACCTGAAAGACTACCTACCCAGAATCTGGTGTGGGGGAAAAAACTAAACCATCCCTGGCAGTAAAATTCCAGCTTCCACTGACCAAGTTTATGTGAAACTAACCAGCCAATTTCAACTTCAACAAAATTTGAACATCACAGATGTAAAATATTTCAGTGCGTGTAGGAATGTCCCTGCGCCTACAAGTATGGAGGACATTTGCCCCTCTCATTTATTTATTCACCTATTGCCATTTGCTTACTAGGATTAGGAAGGTCCAACTGTACAGTTGTACAAATTCTTAGCAGTGGCCCCGGTGAGAAAAGCTCCTGTAAGGACAATATTAAGACAATCACAGATGTAAGTAATAAGACTGATAAGTGACACAATCCATTAACTATAGTTGCTGTAAGAAATAAAGACAGTTTCCCATAGCAATGAAATTAAATTGAATGTATTACTTATTAATCGTAGATGTTACTTAATGTTTGTGATGTCTGTCTTAAAAATAATAAACTCTGAGACTACCACACCTCGTAAAATGTACACCCATTTTTTCAAACAATTCAATTTGTTTGGCTAATGTCAGCAAAATGGTCTTTGATGTATGTACAAGTCTGATTTCCAAATAGCAGCAGGACAACAAAAACCATTAGCAGCACAGGTGTAAAATACCAGTGTAACAGATAACAGTAGACTTCGATCCAAACAAAAACAAAATGGAACAAAACAGAAATGAAACAAAATAACAAGTTCCAAAGGACAAACCACAGGAGTCTTTCTGAGATTAAATGCTTTCGTTCTTTAATATTTTCACCATAGATCTTCCTCAGAACAGACAACAGAAGACTGTCAGTGACAGGCCACAATGAGCTAAGGTGAAGTACAGATACTGAAGCTTCTGAAGAACACAGGGCTACCAATTTCCTGTCTACTGCACAGTACAGAACCCCCAAACTTTTTAAGTAATTTTCCAAGATAGTGAGAAAAAATATTTTTTTCAATACTTTACTGCAATGAAAGCAGGACTGAAATGAGAAATGCTAACTCTGCAAGAACTCCCCTGAAAGACAATTCTATACCCAGTCTGTTAAGGACAAGCAATTCTAGATGTCTGGAGATAGCAACCTAGGGAGGAAAGTCTCAGAGTCTGGCACTGGACCTCATAATATGAACAGTGGTGCCAAGTCCCATGTCTTCAACCAGAGTCAGCAAGGCTCCCATGGCTTCGAGGGATTTATCAAATGTAACTTCAGCTTAACACTTATTCTCAAGTTTAAGTGCCAGGGAGTAACCAATCTACTTTGTATTATACACGTCAGCTGACCAAAAGAGCAAATATTCCAAAATCAAACTCTACCTTTAAAATCCAACAGCTTTCCAGAGGTGTGTGGGGATAAGTCGCTTAGAGATCAGTGAACTCTGTAAAAGAACTAGGACTAGGGAACCTTAGGCCAAGGCTGCAGATAGGAGGCAAAACACACAAAGTAATATATCATAGGTTCATAGAAATTTACTTGGCCAATGATCGGTGAAGATCTTCAAATGCCTAGCCATGCATTCCTAATAAGCTTCTAGCCCCAATATCTTAAGTATGATTAACCAAGAACCCCAAATTTTAGAAGTACAGATAACCATGGGACAGGAAGACATTTACAGGTTACCCCTGTCCATAAGGGATAAGGTTTTCATGATTCCAGGATTCCATGATTTTTCCATGCATTCTTCCTGATTACTGTTGAATAGAGTAAGAGGTGGACTTTGCTTTACCTGGAGAATAAGACAATTCCATATAACTGGCCTTCTGCCTGAAACATCCCTATCCGTGCAGCATGTTCTGTAAGTTGCAGAATAGGTTGAGATCTAGCATGTTATGTAAGTTGCAGACTAGGTTGAGATCTCTTGAGTGGGTGTTTCTGTCACTAATGAACTTTTGGATGTGTAGCAGATGCAAAAGGAGGAGTTTGGTAGAAGCTCAGTAAGTGAGGCAAAGAATGTCCCTCAGTATCCGGTAAAATATTGAAAACAGTTAGAGGGCTTTAAGACAGTGATTGTAGCTTTTGTGATTTAGGCTTTTGATTCTCTTAGGGGGAAAGCATTGTGGTGACTCAAATTGTGCCAGAATAAGGACAGCTGGCAAATTTAAGTTAATATAATGTGATATTGGGCTGCTAGATTGGGAATGGTGTCTAAAAGTACATTAATATGTACACACACACACACACACACACACACACACACATACATATATATATATATATATATATATATATATATATATATATATATATATATATATATATATATATATATATATATATATATAATGAGAGAGAGAGAAATAAAATAATAATTTCCTTGATTTTAGAAGCGTGGATGCCTGGATGTCCGGAGGCTTCATATTTTCCACTGCTCTGAGTAGTGCTGTTTCTCAGGTCTGTGTCCTTGCATTTCACCAGTCTTATCATTCCTCTTTAAATGGTTATCCAGATCCACGGCACTGAGTGTGAAACCCTTGACTGACACCCTGACTTCATGATTTTAGTTAGAGACTCGGCACTGAATGAGCTGGCCTAGGAGAGAGAGAGGGGTGATGAGGTGATGCCAGATTGTTTCTTTCTGGGGAGATGGTTAGGAAGGTGCATAATTAAACTATGTTCTCTATTGCTTCTTTCTGGGGAGATGGTTAGGAAGGTGCATAGTTAAACTCTGTTCTCTACTTTGAATTTTCAGTGGAAAACAGGGATTAGTGGTGGTGGTTGCTGTTTGAGGGTGGGTCAAATGAGGAGATTTCACTCACAGGAATATGAAAAATGCGGCCAGAAGATACCACTTGCATGCCAACTCCATGCACCTTAAAACTTATGCACACTTGAATAAGGGCTTAAAAAGAAAGCCCCAAATACCCAACAACACCATTTCAACTCCTTGCCACTTCAGCTCAAGAAATGACTGGGGTTTTAAGGGCTAATACGGAAAGCAGAAAGGATGCTTCATTATCACGAGGAGCAAGAAAAAAAAAAAGAAATACACACACACACACACACACACACACACATATATATATATATATATATATATATATATATATATATATATATATATGTATATCTGTGTGTGTGTGTGTGTGTGTGTGTGTGTATACATGTGGATTTGTGACCCAAACTGTCAAACATCTACAGCCCAACTTCAAAAGACTTGCTCTCAGTTTAAGTGACAACTTAAACTGACAGCAGGTCTTCTGGCATTTAGCCCCTGGTTTAAGCCTCTTTGTAGATAGATTTTAAACCAAGCTCAGAATATAATTTTCTTCCAGTGTTTGAAAAGGTGGTTATCAGAGACGCAGCATAGCAGACATAGAACTATCACTGTTTCCATTTCCTGCCTAAATTTCAGCTGCACTTGGACAAGTAAAACATGCAACACACACTTGGTTATGACCCATAACTTTTTAGAGATCTGTAGCAGATTTCACTGTGCACTACCAGAACTCTCTTCACTTGAAAGAAGTAATATGATATCTTATTATGGACTGTAATTATCTAAAAGCATCAGACAGTTTTCCAAACAGTGACGAGTTTAATAGTAACTTGCTCATCCAGGCCCCACCATATAATTCTTCTAATAAAAGTTCCTTCAAAAATTCTTCTTTATGGGTTCTACATGAATTAAAGAAGTATTTCCACTCAATGGTTAGAAAACATGTTTCTTTTACTGTAACACTACACATATTTTATGTTTGATCTTGGTAGGCTGATTAATTTAGCTACTCGATTTAATTAAGAGCAAAGCAACTACTTGGAATTCTGGAATGGGCAGTGAATATTATGGATGAATCAAAACGGCATGTAAGTCATCAGGATTCATAGAAGAGTAGTTGCTGAGACAGGACCATTCTGGGTGCAAGGCTGCACAATCTCAGCTTGTTGAAACCTGCAGACCAAAACCACAGGTTTCCTAAATCTTCTCTTTAATGAAATATTTCTTGCTCTGAATTCAAGAAGGATTGTGGCAGAGGGGAAAATTGCAAATTAGTGTTTTTGGTAAGTAGTAAAGAGAGCCATGGGATATAAGATCTTGCAGCTTAGGACCAGTAGTTTCTGGAAAATGTGGTTTAACAAATTCATCTTTATGTTGTTCTAGAAGATTCAATGAACTCTCTGAGGACAAACCTTTTACCTTGTGGGAACTGTTCCAGCTCTCTCAATTGTAAGTGCAAAGAGAACCATATTCATTGTGTTTATGCACACCTTTGCATAATATTTGCCTGGCTGAAGACAGGATTAAAATAACATGTGACCACAGCCAGTACTGCACATGCATAAGTTAACTCACTGGCATAGATGAATACATTTTTGACTGTAAAAGTAAAGAAAGAAAAAGCTCTGTTCGTGAGTGATGGAACAAATACACAATAGTCCAATCAAAAACAAAAATATGTTCCAAACACTGAACCACCACAAAGGAGCTCAAATCCAAGTAGAAATCCAAATAAACTCCAAATGAGATTCCACAGAAAATTTATTACAAGGGTAAGCACTTCCACAACCTGTCCTGGTTGCTTCCTCAGACTAAAATGAATTCTTAAAAACTCACACCCATTTTAAAATACATGTCATATAAAATCATCCAATCAAATCAAGAAAAGTGCAAATGCTTTCCAAGCTTAAAGAGACAGACAATTTAAAAACATAGACAATTCAAAAGCAGTTTAAAGGCAGCTTAGTTACAATTCAATAACGTTCTCCCACCCTATCTAAAAAACATATGTAATCACAATAAAATGTATTATATATTACAATGTATATTTCTAAAAATATATATCTAAAAATATAAATAAATATATATATATATATATATATATATATATATATATATATATATATAAAACAAAGAGGGAGTCTAACAAAACTGCTTCATGTTACTTTCTTCCTAAGTTCCTACATTTTAAGACTGGTTTTAGGGATATATAATCATTTAGCCCTAGTGGTTTATGTGCGGCTAACATCAAAATCCATCTGAGCTCTTTCTGTTCCATTTTACTACATAAATCCCCACCTCTCATGCTGTCTGTTAAGGTATCTTTAATGTAAAAACTAAAATAATGATTCTCCCCATTTTGAATCATGTGTTTAGCTATTGCACTGTGCTTCTGTCCTCTCCTGAAGCAATAAAGATGGTCACGAATCCGCTCTCTCAAGCATTTGTTGGTCTTCCCAACATAAAATGCCTCACAGCACACACACTGGGCCAAATATATCACATCCTTACTTTGACAATTCCCGGTTACCCTAAACTTATATAATCTCCGTGTTGTAGGATGGACAATTTGTTAGTTTCAATGTATTGACAAAATGCACAACTATTGCACCTCATTGTTCCATAATTGACCAAAGGGATATGGTCCATCCTTTCTTTGTAGCAAAGCATTTGTCTGAGTGAGCTCTTATTCTTATATATAAACTTAGGCTTATCACCCACTATTTTCCTGACTTGGTCATCCGTCCCTAAAATATGCCAATTCCTGTACAGTATATCCTTAACCAAGTTCGTATCTGCCGAGTGTGTTATGCTGTAATTTAGGGTTTGTATATCATCCACCCTTTTCTCAGAGGTCAGACCACCTCTAATCGGACTGGAGAAGTAGGGTTTCTCTATATTATCTCTCTTAGTCTTGGCTGTCAAGCAAGCCTCATCTATCTCTTTCTCATGGTAGCCTCTGGCTACAAACTCATCTCTCAAAGTAATCAAACTAGTCTCAAAGTCCTGGTCCCTTGCATGTAGTCTTGACATTCGTACGGCCTGGTTTTTTAACAACATTTTTAAAAATGTGGGGTGGATGCATGCTTGTGTGGTGGACATAGCTATTACGATAGCAATCCTTTCTCTGTAATCTAATACATATCTTCCCTGTTGTCGTTTCCATTATTACATTAACATCCAAGAAGTCAACACAGACCCTTGAACTGTTCACAGTAAAATTCAAGAAATTTGTTCTATTATTTAAGTATTCAACAAATTCATATAACCTTTCTTCAGTGCCACCCCATAAAAGAAACAAATCATCTACAAACCATCGAAAGAACAATATGTTCCTACTAAAAGCATTGTTGTTCATCATGAAACTTTGTTCCCACTGAGCCATTACTAATTTGGCATAGCTATTAGCTGTGGGGGTCTCCATGGCTACTCCTGATGTTTGTAAAAAATACTTTGTCTCAAATGTAAAAACATTGAATTCCAATATCAGTTCAAGTAAAAAACATATTAAATCAATCTTTTCCAGACTTAATGTGGCATCCTTCTTCAAAAGTTCCCCTAGATAACATATTTTTATTTCATTGGGAATGTTAGTAAAAAGGGATACCACATCTAGGGTAACCAACATTTCTTCCCCAGTTGCCTTATAATTGCTTAAAAAAGCATAAAAATCTTTCAAAAATGTTCTGTGTCTCTCAATATTAAACAATATTTAGATATCAAGGGTCTCAGTTGTTTTTCCATAAAAATAGATGCTGGCTCAGTGATCCACCCAGTCCCTGAGACCATAGGTCTGAAGGGTGGTTTCAATCTGTTTTTATGGACCTTGCAAAGTCCATTGAAACTGGGAACAGTCAGTGTATCAACAATAAAATATTTATATAAATCATCAGATATAACATTCTCCAAAAAAAAATTTTCAGTTTGACGGTTGTAGCTCTCAATCAATGAATGCACTTCTGTTTCATCAATCACATTATATGTGTTTGCACAGTCTAGTAAATTATTCATAGATTCTAAATAGAAGGACTTGTCCATCACCACTATTAAATGCCCCTTATCTGCTGGTTTAATAATTATTTCCCCATCATTACAAAGCCTATTCAAATGCCTGTTTTTCATTCAGTGTCATATTATAGAATCTCCTACCCCTATAGTTAGACCTAAAAATGTCATACAAATCCTTCTCGCATGCTTTAACAAAAACCTCTATGCTAGGTGGTAAAGTTGGTGTGAATACACTCGGTTTTCTGAAAAGATTTACATCAGCATGATTTTCAGTACTTACATTGTGCATCACTTTCAAAGTGACATTACGTGCAAACAGTCTCAATTCGGTTAACGTATCTGGTAAATCCGCTTGTGCAGAGGGTATAAAACTCAGGCCCTCGTTCAACACTTTAACTTCATACTCATCCAGTTCTCTCAAGGAAATGTTGCAAACTAAGTCGTTTGCCACATTTTCTTCAATGTCTGTACCTGTCCCTCTCCAAACTATTGTTTCCTCTTGAACGTTCTTCCTTCTGGTTCCATTTCCAAACCGCTCTTCGACCGTACGTGAAAAGGAAGAGGTAAAACCAGAAACAAACATTCACGGCTGGTGGAGGGCTCTATTCCCTCTGTTGCAGCTTCCTTATTAGTTGTTGTGGCCTTCCGTCTTACCACTTGTTCAAATTCCAAACCGGCTGTTATATTACTAGGAGCGTTTACTCGCTGCTGCACCTGATTGATGGTAGTGGAATTGAACGTTGTCACTGCCTTACTTTCAGGATTGTGCAAGGATGTTATAGGCAATTGTGTATTGCTATTTACAATGTTATTATTCTTTTCGGTAAGAACAGGGTCTGCACTCGGTTCTTTAGGCCACAAGTAGACATTCCCTTTCTGTAAATCTGCCAAATCTCTTCTTAACTTTTTCTGCTTCATTTGAAGCAGCCTCTGTTCATAAGAACTGATCTGATCTATCAATTCAGACAACCGAGTATCAACAAAACTGTCCTGTGAATTTGTGTATAACAATTCTTGTGCTTGTCTTATTTTCTCACTTAGTTCATTTTCTATAGGTAGAAAAAAGTCTATAATTAATTGCATATACCGGATGCTGGTATCAATATTTAGCTGCTGCCACTTCACTAACAATTCTGGATATAACGTACCATACGAGGGCATATTCATTACCCGCAGGCCCCTGGGAACAACTTTGAGTCTGACACTAGCTTCCATGAAGTCTTTGAAATTGTAGCCTTTTCAGTCTATAAAGATCATTCTCTAATGCTCGCAGTTGCTGCCTTACATCAATTTGTTCCTGGCAGCCATCTCTTTCATACTTAAGTGGAGATGTAAAGTCACCAGTTAACAGCGGATTTTAATCCAACTTGAGTAATTGAGCAAAACGCTGACAACTAACAGCTCCATCAGTCTTTTTAGCTGATAAAGCTACACCAGTATGCATTCCTTCTGCCATGGTTGACAGGGCTAAGGCACAAAAATTAGCAAAAGTAAAGAAAGAAAAAGCCCTGTTCCTGAGTGATGGAATAAATACACAATAGTCCAATCAAAAACAAAAATATGTTCCAAACACTGAACCACCACAAAGGAGCTCAAACCCAAGTAGAAATCCAAATAAAGTCCAAATGAGATTCCACAGAAACTTTATTACAAGGGTAAGCGCTTCCACAACCTGTCCTGGTTGCTTCCTCAGACCAAAATGAATTCTTAAAAACTCACACCCATTTTAAAATACATGTCATATAAAATCATTCAATCAAATCAAGAAAAGTGCAAATGCTTTCCAAGCTTAAAAGATAGACAATTTAACAACATAGAGAATTCAAAAGCAGTTTAAAGGCAGCTTAGTTACAATTCAATAACATGTTCTCCCACCCTATCTAAAAAACATATGTAATAACAATAAAATATATTATACATTACAATGTATATTTCTAAAAATAAACAATTTGTTTGTCTCAATATATTGACAAAATGCACAACTATTGCACCTCATTGTTCCATAATTGACCAAAGGGATATGGTCCATCCTTTCTTTGTAGCAAAGCATTTGTCTGAGTGAGCTCTTATTCTTATATATACACTTAGGCTTATCACTCAGTATTTTCCTGACTTGGTCATCCGTCCCTAAAATATGCCAATTCCTGTATAGTATATCCTTAACCAAGTTTGTATCCGCCAAGTGTGTCATGCTGTAATTTAGGGTTTGTATATCATCCACCCTTTTTTTATATGACATGTATTTTAAAATGGGTGTGAGTTTTTAAGAATTCATTTTGGTCTGAGGAAGCAACCAGGACAGGTTGTGAAAGCGCTAACCTTTGTAATAACGTTTCTTTGGAATCTCATTTGGACTTTATTTGGATTTCTACTTGGATTTGAGCTCCTTTGTGGTGGTTCAGTGAATGGAACATATTTTTGTTTTTGATTGGACATTTTTGACTGTGGCCAAGGCAACCAGGGTTCAATTAGCAGTTCAGTTGAAAGGGTGAGTAGGTTTGTGGGTATTCCCTGTGCCAATCGTTACTGGAGGCTGGGGATGGCTCTGTAAGGGGGCTTGGTCCAAAGAGGGAGAAGGTGGTGGAACAGGCTGAGCTGCTGCAGAGGTGGAACAATGCACTGCATGGGAATTACGTGCGCATTCACCCTGACATGAAAACACAACTGCATTGGGGGGGGGGGGATAGGCAGGTCATCAAAGAAAACCCTTTAGGCAAAGTTGGATGTGGCAAGATCCTCTCCCAAGATGCAACTAAGATCTGCATTAGCCCCAATCCATGTCAAAGTAATTCTGGTGGTGTAGGGAAAGGTTTAATATACTTTGCTGCTTTGGTTGTACCTTTGTCATGGCTACCAATGGTCCAGTTTTAGTTCAGCCTATTTATAGGACTTCAAAAGTAAATAGATAAACATAAAACAAATTGCAGCAAATTATTCATAGCTCCACAAATATTAGTTTTCACCTTCTTCTTTTACTCTGCCCTATTTGCTTGTCTTTTGTCCAGGTCACTCTTTACTGATGTTACCAAAGACATTCCTTGGGATTCAGAAAGGATTATCATGAGTAGGAAGCCATACCATCAGTGGCTAACCCCTCATGGTAACCATTTCCGTCTCATAGACATCCCGCTTGCTGAGCTTTCTTATTAGCATCAGCATGGATGCTGGTCCCCCTGGCCAAGCTGGATGGTAACGAGGCATTCTGGATGGACGACTAAAGCTAATAAACCATGTGCTCTTCCTGGAAAAGCCTGCAGCTCCCAATTTTACACAACTGAGCTATTCAGAGAATTCTTCAGTTGTGTAAATTTCCATGGGTGGAGGAAAACATTTAGCACTGTTGAGTGTAATGGAAGTAATCACAGAGACGGCAAGTTAATGGAAGTAATCACAGAGACGGCAAGTTAAAGTAATCACAGAGACGGCAAGTTAAAGTAATCACAGAGACGGCAAGTTAAAGTAATCACAGAGACGGCAAGTTAAAGTAATCACAGAGACGGCAAGTTAAAGTAATCACAGAGACGGCAAGTTAAAGTAATCACAGAGACGGCAAGTTAAAGTAATCACAGAGACGGCAAGTTAAAGTAATCACAGAGACGGCAAGTTAAAGTAATCACAGAGACGGCAAGTTAAAGTAATCACAGAGACGGCAAGTTAGCTGGAGATCAGCAGAGATTTGAAGGTGTGCGCATGTCTGTAGGGGCATGGATGAAGTCAGACGAATGTGTGAATGTTAGTGGTGTCCATCTGGGTTGTTGCATTTGGGAAGTTAGGAAGGGAATTCAAAGTGTGGATGAGTGTGTGTGTGTGTGTGTGTATGAGCATCCGTTGAGTCTGACTGTGGGAGAGGCTGTGTGTGTGTGTGTGTGTGTGTGTGTGTGTGTGTGTGTGTGTGTGTGTATGAGCATCCGTTGAGTCTGACTGTGGGAGAGGCTTCTTTGTTAATGGGTGGAAAAGTGTGTGTGTGTGTACGTGTGTTTGAATGTCAGGGACAGTGTGTGTGTGTGTGTGTGTGTGTGTGTGTGTGTGTGTGTGTGTGTATGAGCATCCGTTGAGTCTGACTGTGGGAGAGGCTTCTTTGTTAATGGGTGGAAAAGTGTGTGTGTGTACGTGTGTTTCAATGTCAGGGACAGTGTGTGTGTGTGTGTGTGTGTGTGTGTGTGTGTGTGTGTGTGTGTGTGTGTGTGTGTGTGTGTATGAGCATCCGTTGAGTCTGACTGTGGGAGAGGCTTCTTTGTTAATGGGTGGAAAAGTGTGTGTGTGTACGTGTGTTTGAATGTCAGGGACAGTGTGTGTGTGTGTGTGTGTGTGTGTGTGTGTGTGTGTGTGTGTGTGTGTGTGTGTGTGTGTGTGTGTGTGTGTATGAGCATCCGTTGAGTCTGACTGTGGGAGAGGCTTCTTTGTTAATGGGTGGAAAAGTGCGTGTGTGTACGTGTGTTTGAATGTCAGGGACAGTGTGTGTGTGTGTGTGTGTGTGTGTGTGTGTGTGTGTGTGTGTGTGTGTGTGTGTGTGTGTGTATATATACACACACACACACATATATATATATAGTGTGTGTGTGTATGTATATATAGATAATTGCATGTGTGTGTGTTTGAATGTTTGTATGTGAGTGTAAGGGGTTGCCTGAGCAAAATGATGCATGTGATGCATGGATGCCAGAGTGAACACTACCACATTCACAGGTCTGACAATGCTAGTAGTAAAAATGAGTGCTAATGAACCAACAATGAGGTCTTTCTCACTGCAGCTATACCTGTCTCTAAATTTTATTTCCACCAATTATGTAACTTGACTTACCCACAGTAGGCAATTTACACCAGGTGTAGGATTATTGTTGCATTTTATGGTTGACTCATTATAGCACTGGGCTTTGTTTTTGTCTTACTCAGCTGACTGTTTCATAGTTTATAGTTTCATAGTTTAGTACTAGGCTATCTGCCCTGGGGCATTTGTAAGCCTAGCCATAGTGATGTGGCTTTTGCCACCCCATGAAATGGTACAAAAATGTACAGAATAAATTTAGAATACTGTGCCTCTGTCTAGTAGTGACACAATGAAGGTCCCCTTATATAATAGAATTAGTTTACTGTGCCCCTGTCTAGCAGTGACACAGATGTGACCCCTGGGGCAAACTTACGATCTCCTATCCACTCATCAAAATTTCTCTTGAAGAGAGTCAGTGAGGGGCTCTGCCTAATACGAACTGGGATCTTGTTCCAAAGCATGGGAAGCCTCTGGGTTATGAATCTATCCCTCCAGCATGTCCTATTCATACTTGTGCCGAGGTTTAAGTCTTTAGCTCTCGTGGTCCTGATGTATTTGGATTTTTTGAGGTGGAGCATGTCCATCAGATCCTGATTGGACATGGCCTTGTACGTCAGGCAGAGATCACCTCTTGGTAGTTATACATGGGGCTCATTACCAACAGAGTTTCAGAGGGTGTAGTCCTGCTGCATGTTAATCACCAAAAAGATCTGCAAAAGAAAACAAATGACACAATGTCCCCAACCAGGGTTTCACTGAGCACTCTTTTTATCTATTACTGCAGGACTTCTTCAAAATTATGAGGCTTAAAATAACTAACAGTGTGCATGTCACACAACAACCAATCAGAGCAAAATCAGTTAAAATATACCACAATATATTTATATGTAGCTTCCAGCAGAGTTGATTTATTTATAAAAGTGTCTCTAAATCTCACCATGATCATACAGTTTTACCTGGTCCATAATAACCACGGTAAAATTTAGACATTGCTGCAAACTGAAGAGTGTTTAGAAAACATTCATGTTCCTGTTATTTCCTGATGGTGTACACATGTTCCTGTACTCTCTGTGCCAACTACCAACTTATAAGATTTTTTACCAATATGTAGAATGCCTTGCAGTTGTTTGTTAGCGACACCCCTATGTTGAATCAGATTATGTATTAATTTACCAGAAAGTAAAATTTGACTTCTGTGCTGAGGATTCAATAAAATTATTTAAAAAAAGCTTTAAGATACCATATTAGCTCATAAATCCTCATCAAATTCTTATAAATTATTGATCATTTAAAAATAGAAATCTATTCCTGATCTCTTCTTACAAGACCAAAAATAAATGTTATTCAATAAGACTTTAGAACCTTCTTTAATAACTAAATATAATCAGAAGTGTATCCCTTTTAAAAAACTAAAATTTACTCAACTTATGATCATAAATAATGCTTACACGACTCCTCACAAAAAAGCAATAATCTTTCCAGGACACCTAGCTATCTGTCCTAAATGCAATGAAGAAGATATTGATCTTACTCATGTGGTTCAGGATTGTAAATTTTCAAAACCGAGATTAAATGCAGTTGACTTCCCTAAATTAATAATAAATTGGCAGTCTGCATTATTACACATTCCACCTGGTCATCTTAATTAAGGGGGGCATACACATTCTAACTCCTATATTTATCGTAATTAAAGTATATATTATTAATAATTGGTTATACTTTAAAACACTGAACAGATCAAATTTGACCTCTCTCTCTTTGCAATATATTAAAAGTTTTACATTTTTACCTAATTGTAAATCTGAAAGATTCTCAGGGCCAGCCTTTATACAGGATATCATGAATTTAATTTTATAATGTAGCAACTTTTATGTTTATCATATAGAAGTGATTCTTTGCTTGTATATGGTTTGCTTGCAGCACTTATAATTTATAAGTATGTATATAGTATATAAATAATTGATCTACCGGTTGTAACTCTGTTAGTATGTACTTTTCTAATGCTATCTATTTACTTTTTTTGATGAAATGCTTAAAAACATTAAACATTTTAATAAATTAGTGGGGAAAAAAATTTCCATGTGTGCCAGATAGCTGTTTTGATAGTTGGCTATATGATAACTGACAAAAATACTTCAAAGTGCATGAATGGCTGACAAAATCCTGCACAGTATCATTAATTTATGCAGTATCATTGTTTAGCAAGGTGGTGGCATAAAAAAGTATTAACTGTAGTGTTACTGTATAACTCAAAAATGACCTGTGCAATTTATCAAGAGTGCTGTTTTCACATAACATTGTACCAGTTTTTTCAACAACATTTGTGGTGCTACACACACCTGTATTATTAGAAAATTAATTATAATCATCCTTACCATGAGGGTTAGAGTGTGCCGAGTAGTCTTCATTCCACAGTTGGTGTTCAGCATTAGGGAGTGGATCAGTTTGCTTGTCTTGAGGGGCTTTGTGGCTCCTCTATGCTTGTAATCATTGCCTCCCAAGGGGAAGAGTGCCTCCATATACTAATTTCCCATTAGCTGCATAGTACTAATGTAATATGACAGTGCAGGCTTGGCTTATTAGGAATTCCACTAGGTGCACTTCTGCTGTGCGCCACCCATTTAATGAGACAGAGATGCCTCATTCCCCCTGAGTGGGTGAGCTAGCAGTGGGCAATCACTCCCCTCCTCCCTGGCCAGCTCCTATGGGCACCCAAATCACAGATCAAACTCATTGCTCGGTGTTACAGTTATGGCCTTCTCACTTTATGCCCTAGAGCTTGGTCTTGTTAATGATGCACTTTTGATATGGAATGGACACTTAAATGATCTGACATCTTTTGTTGACTGCTTAATAACAGCACCATATCTGTACATTTTAAGGGTCATTATTCTGTGATAATTAATTTCTTGGCATTAATGCTAGAATCAGCTGGTGTACTAACAACAATTTATAAGATGAATGCCTTTGTTAGCATTTATTCATCTAGTAATAGTAAGCATCCTACTCATACATTTAAAGTGATGGCTCAGTTTCAACTAATATAGACTAGTAGATTAACTACATGTGATTCAATTTGCCAAGTGAACTTGATAAGATAATAACAGGTTTTAGGAAACAGGGTTTATGATTGCAGATGTTGACTGATCAATGGAATGATATTTTAAAGGGGATCCAGTATCTGTCTGCCTGGGATGACATGATTGACAGACCACGATCAAAGGGGATCCAGTATCTGTCTGCCTGGGATGACATGATTGACAGACCACGATGCTTTGCCAGAGATGGTCTGCACCTGTCACCCCTGGGATTCAGGTTACTGGCTAAGGTTCTTGCCACCCCTATAGTGCCTTTTTTAGGCAAACTTCAAAGGACAAAACCACCACCATAACAGGTACAAGCATGCAAAATCTGAAGGTAATGCTACTCAATGCTTGAAGTCTAAACCTCAAAATGCACTCTCTCGAGGCACTCCTAAAAATGGAGAACATCGATATCTGTGCAGTAACTGAGACCTGGTTCAAGGCTCCAGAGAGCACCCCTGCAATACCAGGCTACAACACTTACCACACTTTTCGGCCACCAAACCAGGACCGAAACACTAAAGGTGGAGGAGTGTCAATATTCACCAAGGATATTCACACCCCCAGGCTAGTTGGCAAACACAATGTGTCTGAAATTCTCCAAGTGCAACTAACACTAGGTAAGACTGCAATCCAAATTGTAGCTTGCTACAGATCCCCCACCATACCCCAAGATTCTCACTACACCTTTCTCAACATACTGGAAAATATTAAGATAGAACCAAACACCCTAATACTGGGTGATTTTAACTACCCTGCCATTAACTGGGAAAACTACTCATGTCCCAACACCTTTGCGCAGCGGTTCTTGGAATTCATAAATTCCAACGCCCTGGATCAACTAATCCATAGTCCCACCAGGGGCTCCAATATCCTAGACCTGGTCATTACCAACATGGGAAATCAATGCTCCATACCTATGGTCACCCCCTCGTTAGTCAGGTCTGACTATAAGCTAATCACCCTTAACATCCACATCCCACCCCCACCCCCCAGTAAAGAAACCACCATAAAAAACTTCTCTAAAGCCAACTTCATGCTACTCAAGTCAGAAGTGACAAACTTCATGACACCCATGCAGACGGAACTGAAAGTTCAACTGCTGAATCCTACACTATGGCACTGTACGAGCACATCCACTCATGCATGAATCGTGCCATCCCAAATAGAACCAAAATGCTCTCATCCAAAAAAAGGAAGCCAATCTGGTGGTCCCCTGCCATAAACAAACTTTACAACAAAAGGAAGAAACATTTGCAGAAAAGAGGAAAATCCCAGGATGCAAAAAACTCCCTTACTAGCCTCAGTAAGAAACTGAGATGCCTCATAAAATCCTCCAAAGCTAGTTACGAAAATAAAATTGCCAAAGATTCCAAAGACAACCACAAAGCATTCTATAATTATGTCAAGAATCTAAATGGCAATACTCAGATCTGCTCTGAGCTAAAACAGAATGGCATTAAATATACTGATCCGAAGGATATTGCCAATATCCTGGCAGATCGATTCAGTGCCAACTTCACCCCACTCTCACCCCCTAAATGGCCCATCTCAACACTGGAAGATTGCAAAATTCCAGTAATAATGGCCACACAGGTACAAAACGCACTCTCTAAAGCCAAGAATACAGCATCCTTGGGACCAGATGACATCCTGGGCTATGTACTACATGAACTACAATATGAACTGGCACCTCACCTAAGTGTCATGTTTAATCATAGCCTCACCTCAGGTTTCGTGCCCACTGAGTGGCGCAGAGCTATAGTTATCCCAATCCACAAGGGGGGATCCACCTTGGATCCCGGAAACTACCGTCCCATCAGTCTGACAAGCCTTATCTGCAAGGCCATGGAGCGTATTATCATGGAACTTATAAACAAAGACATTGGCAACCTTCAAACACTGGACCCCACCCAGTTTGGGTTTGTGAAGGGCCGATCTTGTCTCCTGAACCTGATTGACTTCTTTGAATCAGTCTCCAAAGCCATGGACAAGGGTAAGGTGGTCCACACAGCCTATCTAGACCTTACCAAGGCCTTTGACACCATCCCCAACTCTGGAATCATAGATAAACTTACTAAGTTGGGCATTAATCCCTATGTCACCCAATGGGTTGCTAAATGGCTTACTGATAGAACCCACACTGTAAAAGTAGCCGACTCCAAATCCAGCTCCAGACAAGTGACAAGTGGAGTACCTCAGGGTTCAGTCCTGGGGCCGCTCTTGTTTGGCATCTACTTCTCTGAAGTACAGGTCAACACTAAGGGTCTCTGTCTAACAAAGTTTGCAGATGACTGCAAACTGGGAGCCATTATTGAATCCCCAAATGATGTGGATACTCTACAAAAGGGCCTTACAGAAACAGATGCTTGGTGCCAGAGCCATGGGCTCAAGCTCAATGCCAAGAAATGTATTGTTATCCCCTTTGGGAAAAAACATGTATCCATGAATTACCATATAGGTGGCAGTACACTAAACACAGAAAGTGTGATAAGAGACTTAGGGACACAGGTGGACAGTGGTCTCACCTTCGATAACCACATCGCCACAACAGTCAGGAAATCCTTCTATGTGGCACACCTCATCACGAAGGGCTTTTCATCCAGAAAAAAGGAGGTCATTGTCCCACTGTACTCATCCCTCATTAGACCCATTATAGAATACAATGCCTCATTTGGTATGTACCTCTCAAGACATCTGCAACAACTGGAAAGGCCTCAGAAATACCTCACTAAAAGAATCACAGGCCTAAAGCAGATGCCCTATGCTGACCGCCTTAAAAAACTCCAGCTATACTCTGTCACATATCGTCTACTCAGAGGCGATCTCTGCTTAACATACAAGGCCATGTCAAACCCAGAGCTGTTGGACATGCTACACTTAAAGAAATCCCAATCCATCAGAGCTACACGCTCCAGGGATCTAAACCTTGTCATCTCAATAAACAAAACATGTTGGAGGGATAGGTTCCTGACCCAGAGACTCCCCAGACTCTGGAATAGATTGCCCATACATGTCAAGCAGAGTGCCTCTTTGGACCTCTTCAAGAGGAACCTTGACGATTGGATGGGAGAAAGGAAATTCACCCCAGGGATCACGTCAGTCGCCCTGCTAGACAGGGGTCCAGGAAAGTAAATAATGTGGGAAGAAATATTCAGGGAATTGTTATGGCTAGGCTTGTATAGGCCCTAGGGCTGATAGCCTAGTACTAACCTATGAACCTATTAATTAACATGCAGTTTTAGTGAAAGAACTATTGAAAGTGTAGAGAATATAAGGGCAGTTAAAACTAGGCTTTGGCCATATGTAATAAACGTTAGTTAGCAGAAGCTATCAGTTGATTGGTTTATTAACATAATGTGGCCTCTTCATACTTTTCAAGATTTAAATATGTTTATAACTGATGGTTCATATTTTGCCTTTACAAAAATCAGTAATATAAAACAATAGCTATGCTATACAAACAGTACAAAAACGGATTGTGGCGATGCGTCGGAAAGGATACTCCCAATTGCCCCAAAGCCCTGTCTGGTTAAGCAGTTTGCACATGGTCATACAGTACACCCATGAAGATCCAACTTTACTGGAAAGGGTCACTCAGACACTGCCACATATTGCTGTAAGGGAAAGGTTATTTTGTTCTTGTTGTCTTGTATTTTGTATTGCTTCAGTGCTTCTTCTATTTTGTATATTTGGTTTATTTTCTGTATACTGTGTTTTACTTGTATTCTGCTTTTAACTGCATATTTAAACTAGGAAAATAGTGGCTCACCACTTAGATAGCTAAAGCCTAAGTCACCTCTTCATTCATATCTAACTGCTTACTGTACACTGCAGCTCTTAGGAAATTAACCCATTTTTTCCATCTTACTTTTAAAATATGCAGCATCTACTCCAAGACCACCAATTATCAGAGAGCCTTCATTCTGCCTCCCAGTAGTCATCTTGGGATTAGTGCTTCTTTTTTGTTCCCTGTGAGAGAAGAAGCATAGGAACATTATTTCTTCGGGCCTACTGATCACCAGAAAGCGTAATAACTGCTTCATATGTGCCAGTTTGGTATTTGTGCTTATATTTTGCTTCTCTTGAGAGAAGGAGCAGAGTGCATTGATTCCTGACTATTTCTGAGTGTCTGTGTTGGACCTTCCTGACTGCTCTGGCTGTTATTTAGGTCATTTACCAGGAAAATGCTACAACAAGCCTACAGACCCTTGCATCATCTGGGACAAGACTGTTGATTACCAAAAAGCCTGTAGTCTGCTTCTCATTTTGGGATTGGTGCTGCTGTTTTGCCTCTGGTGAAAGAAGAAGCAAAGGAGCATTGTATCCCAGCAGCATTAAGCTGTGGTGAGACCAGCACTGGTGGTATCCAGATAGTGGCCCTTCAGCTGAATCCCCTCCTTTCATCGTTCTCTACAAAGCTAATTATTTCCTTCCTTTCAGAAATTACTGCTTGGTTTGTTGCTGTCTAACCTAACTTCAGAATATCTCCCCAAATACTAAATCCATATATCATCAGGATCTACTAATCAGTGTCCCCTCAACTCTTTGTCATGTCCCTGTATAAACACATGCACCTTGAGTTGACATTTTTCTTGTAAAAGCACCCTTGAAATTTCACCAATACCTAGTTGTACACAGGGCAACTAGTTTGCAGTGAGAAGTACTGGCCCCATAGTTGCAAACAAGATACTCCTGACATTACTTTGTATTCACATTCCAGCAGTCTAATCAATAAAAAGAGCCTGTTGCCATGGATGTGAACTTTCCCACTATCTCCATTACCAGCTTAGTGGATATGGGTGTCCTGAGGTAACATAGAAATTACGTCATGTTTACTGACAATCAGTTAATTCTCAAAGAAACTGATATGGTATGTGAGAGACATGTTGACACAATGTCATTGGAGGCAAATCTCTCATATAAAAGTACTCCTAATGTCAATCGGGTTGTCAGTAGTACACATGCTGCACGCATCACACACAGTTCAAAGCAGACACATAGACCCTCATATGCTGAGAGACTTAAATGTAACCTTCCTAAACCCCAAAGCCCTCTTGGATGAAGTACACATAACAAATACCCTAGCAGCCCCAAATGCACTCTTTCAAAACAATTCCCACATCAACTCTGTTGTCTCCAATGACCAGAATGTTGGATTATGTGGTGGCTTGTCTTATGGGCTTAGAAATAGAGGCTCCATGAGATGTGGGCTCACTGTTAACTAGGAATCATATACAACACCAAACATACAGGCACAGAGATTCCTTCATTTTTTAAGCACAATCTCCCTGGACCAGATTGTCAATACACCGATCAGGGCTGTAAATATACTGAATTTGGTCCACACTAGTATGGGAGAGTGCTGTACACCCCCTAGTGTAATGTCTTCTCTGATAAGGTCAGACCACAAAATGGTCTCCTTTGAAGTAAAAATAAAACCTGGAAACCCAGTTATCCCTAGAATATTCAGGAACTACACTAAGGTTAACTTCCTGCTCTTAAGTGATAACCAGGCACAATTGCAAGAATCCCTATACAAGCATGTTAGTAACTATATAGAGGCAGCTGTACCCACCAGGAATAAGTGCAGAACCCAACATCAACAGGCTCTGTAACAGAAAGAAGAAAATCATGGCAAAAATTAGGAGAGGTAGCACCCAGAAAGATAAAAGCACTGTCATCAAACTAAACAAACAAACCAGAATCTCATATGCAAGGCCATGTAAAGAATTATCATGGAAATGATTGATAATGACATTAGAAACCTCCAAACACTGGACACAACCCAATTTGGTTTTGTGAAGTGCATGTCAAGCCTACTCAGTCTGATGAACTTCTTTGAGAAGGTCACCAAAGCAATCAGTGAGTGCAAAATTGCTAACACTGCCTACCTTGACCTGATCAAGGCATTTGGCATAATACCTCACTCGGACATTGTAGACAAACTCAAGCGGTTAGGTATAAGCCCATGGGTTACCTGGCGGATAGCCAGCTTGCTCACATACATGACACAGGAAGTTAGAATAGGAGAGTCCACCTCTACAAAGAGGCCAGTCACATGTGAAGTCCCTCAGATACTGGGACCATTTTTTTTTTCCATTTATTTCTCTGAAGTCAAGGCCAGTGTCAATGGCCTCTAGCTGACTAAATTTGCAGATGCTTGCAAATTAGGAGCAGTCATAGAATCCCTCACTGACACAAATGTTCTCCACAAAGGGCTGACACAGACAAATAACTGGTAATATAGCCATAGACTAAAACAAAATGCCAAGAATGCACAATAGTATCTTTCAGGAAGTCATCATCCCCTGGTAACTATCATATTGACAAAACACCCCTAAGACTTGGCATCACACACAGACAGTAATCTAGCCTTTGACCATCATATGTCTATAGTAGTGAGAAAAATCATCCTATGTTGTGCAACTTATAAACAAAGGTATGGTATCTAGGTCCAAGGAAGTCATTGTTCCACTGTATTTGAAATTCATCAGCGTTATCATTGAGTACAATACCAATGTTGGTATGTACTTAACCAGGCACATCCACCAATTGGAACGGCCACAGAGGTTCGTCACTATAATAATATGGGGCATAAGTAACATGTCCTATATAGACTGTCTCAAGGCCCTATCCCTGTATTCTGTCTCCTACAGGCTGTTGAGGGGAGATCTATGCCTGGCATACAAAGCATTGTTAGACCCCCCACCCTGATGAACTTTCTGCATATCCATAAAACAAACAGCACCAGAATAACCCATTCTAAAGACTTAATACTTACCTTTGATATAACTAAGACCTGTTGGAGATATATATATGTATCCCAGAGACTCCCTCCTTCTCTGGAACAGGTTCCCCAGCCATGTGAAGCAGAGTTCCTCCCTAACCCAATTCAAGTGTAACTTAGACAAATTTAGAGCCCACGAGAGAGAGAGAGAGAGAGAGAGAGAGACTTCCTGAAACTAAGCTTCTACACCTCAAGGTCAAGCAGTTGAGGGGTAATTGGACTGGAAGATTTGGTGGCAGTGATACAGTTTTTTTTGAGCCTCCCAGCCTGTATAGGGCCCTAAACAGCTGCCTAGCTTGCCTTGTGCTAGTTCCAGCCCTGGATACTATACATCCTGAGCATACAAAACTACTTTCTCTTATGATTTAGATATGGCTTACATGACTACCAACACTGCATGAAATTCAAGAACTATCACTCTCCTTACATTAAATATCTGAGTGATTCCTGTCCTCATGCCATTCTCTCCATTTAGTGAGACCATTTCTTGCCATTGACAGCCAAAGATGCTGCATTCCCTGGCTCCTATGTTTATGTAGAAGTATTCTCTGTCAATCAATGAGTTGTTTTCTGTGTTTTTCATCTAAGATATTCTCAGTGTAGAAATATATCACTTAAAATAATGTTTCTGCATCTGTCAAACACTCACTGCTGTTTGGTTTGGATTTCAAGTTGCCTGCTTGTAAAACTCACTTCTTTCCCTCACTCCCTTATGGCTATATTTTGATACACTTCATTTCACCCTGGACACCTTCCCTATTGTTGGATTGTGCATACATGTAGATTGACAAAACTATACATATTCAATACTTCTTATTTTATGCGCTCATACTATGCAGCTGTTACAGTCCAGCATGCCATTATGCTGGGAGTTTCTGTGCAGCACAGTTCTGACTGCAGAGGTACAGTGTATGTGATGGAAACTAACATGGCCACATCATTAAACTGTGCACAAATGGGTTGGAAAGCCTCTGCATAACCTCCTGCTTTGAGGTATGGAATTTGTTGCTGAAACTCACCCAGACCAGCAGCTTTGATACAATAATCTATGGGAATTAAATATTTTCCAAGTAGTTAGTGTTTTACATATACTAAAAAAAATCATTTGGGTGAAAAAAAATGTAAGAATACTAGAAAACGATACTGAATGTTGAACTGTAGCGTGCAGGGTAGAAAACTGATATATTAAAAAGATGTAATGCATTAGGAATTAACTGCAGCATTGTATGGGAAAACTTCTCAGATGTGTCTAATTGTTAAAACATTTCAGAATGTAGACAGTTAATGATTAAAATGTAAACAAGACAACAATAAAAAGGCCCTAACACTACAAAGAAAGCAAGTTATATTTTATGACATATCTTTCCACAGAAATTCTTCTACGAAATGTGCTTTTGGGTAAATGTGCTACAGTAAAATAATTGAATAATCTTGTGAGTCCAAGTCACTTATAATCATTCACCCAAATATTTATTTGCATTTGTTTTCCAGGGTACAACACTAATCTCAATGGTCTTTTTTTACTCAGTCCAGGAGCCATGTCTGGTTAACTGACTTGCTTAGAGTCACACAGTTAGGCAATGGGGGCTCAGTGAATCAGTCCTTGCACCACTGGATCACAGGAAACAGCTTGTTAGCAGCTTCTTATTCCTCTAATCCACCTGCCAGACTTCCATCAACATAGTATTTTAGATTGCCTTCTGCATTGTACATTGTTTTTGTATTTGAAGAGTTAAGTAGAAGTTCTAATGATGTGAACAGAATACTTTCATCATTAATTAGTGATTTCACATGTTAATGTACAGATGATAAACAATGCCAACGTTTTAAAAAGGAGTGGATGCAGAATTCAGCTTGCAATAGTCTGAGGCAAAAATTACAGGTATGGAAAAACAATTTAAACTTTAGTTACATAAAATGTTTTTGCACAGAAAAATGGAACTGTTACAGTGGCATATCTCCCACTTGAGCAGAATTGAACGTATATGACATGCCTGTGTGTATGGCAAAGAAAACTCTGCCATCACTATGCAAATGAAACATAACTACTACTACTACTTTAAACATAGCCATATATTTACTATGGCCACTGAAAAAATAGCCTGGCACTCAAAAACAATGTTTCTTAAACACAGACAATAGCAAAACTGCCAACAAGCAACTTTTCAAATATCTTAAGAGTTCCCAACTCTTTGGATTCTGAACACTAGTTGTCAAAAATATCAGAAAGGAGTTAATTACAGAAAAAAGGACAGCTGTCTTCCACTCCATAAAGGAAATACCATCAGTGAAAGAGGTAATAAGAAGTGCTACGGGGTATTTAAGTACTTCAGGGTCCGAGTGAAACAACCTCTCCCAAACCTAATAGGTGCCTGGATGTATAAGATATATTCTCTTTTTTCCTGTGTAAAACAAGCTGTCCCATCTTCACTCCTATAATCAAATAAATCATTAAAACTGGAGTAATACTGAATCTGAACAAAATAAGAACTACAATAAGTAATATATTTGTATTGTTAAATTAAAAAGGTTTTAACATTATTTCCCTTGTGATTTCTAAGTACAACTATCTGGTCTTTGATGTTTTCCCTATGACTATATTTAACATGCATTCTTAATTCTATTGATATACATGTACCAGCAAAATAATATTTCTTCAAATAATTTGTCTTAAAATTCTTTATCGGGAAATTATATAAATGCATTTGTTTTTAATAAATGGGATGGGCAAGGGGCTTTTTAGTTTGTTCCTTAAAGCTGTATGTATATATAGTATATCTATATAGTGCAAGCCTACAATATAGCTGCAGTAGATTGTCAGCAGGACTGGGTGCGACCTCTTGAGCTATCTCCCTCACATGTAGTGATGGGGAGATGAAGAAAGATAAAATTATCTGTGTCTGCAGTGTTGCTTAAACCTGAATCTATGGCAAATGTACAGGAAGTTTGGAAACAAGTCCACTCCATCCAGCTATCTTTCAGTAACTTGCCTTGTCCTTTCCAGAATAATTGGTGACACAGAAGTCTGTACTACCAGCAAGAGGGCTCAAGGATTTAAGCTCATTTTATAGAGGCAATTGCAGAATGTACACACTCACATCCTTTGTGCAAACCTATGAAAATGTAATAGGTCCCCAGTCAATTACTACATATCTTTGGGTGATGGGAGAAAACCACAGCACCCAAGGAAAATCCATGTGGGCACATGGAGGATTTACAGGGTCTGTACATAAAGCATGCTAGAGAGATTTATACTGGGGTTCAAACCAGTTCCTCCAAACACTGGACACGTCTCAATTTTGGATTCATCAAGGGCACATTATTCTTACTCACCCTGGTGGATTTTTTGAATAGGTCACCAAAACAATGGATGAAGGCAGAGTGGTACACACTGCATCCGTTCAGCTGGCCAAAGATTTTGACACAATTCCCCGCTCAGGCATAGTAGAAATAGGGGAAGATACCTCCATAAAAAGACCAGTCACCAGTGGAGGCCCACAGGGTTGTATGCTGGGACCGCTACTGTTTGGAATCTACTTTTCTGAAGTAAAAGCTAATACCAAAGGGCTCTGACTAAGTTTGCAGATTACCATAAACTAGAAGCAGTCATTGAATCCTCAAATGACTTAGCCATCCTGCAGGAATGTTTCTCTCAAATAAATAACTGGTGCCAAAATCATGGACTGAAACTAAATGCCAAAAAATGCATTATTCTATCCTTTGGGAAGTTATCTACCCCAGAGAATTACCACATTGGTGATACACTTCTAAAGGTTGACCTGTTTTTCAGGATTTGGGAACTTATGTGAACAGTAACCTAACTGTTGACCAACATGTGTCTATTGTTGTAATAAAGTCCTTCTATATTGCACAACTTGTAAACAAAGGGATTGTGTCTAGATCTAGGGATGTCACTGTCCCCCTTTACTCGTCTCTCATTAGGCCAATCATTGAATATAATGCCCTCTTTGGCATGTATCTGTCCAGACACATGCAACAACTGGAATACCCACAGAGATACCTTACTAATAGGATTACAAGTTCTAAGCAACATGTTCTACATAGACTGACTTAAAGTCCAGTCACTATATACAGTAATCTACAGACTGCTAAGAGGTGACCTGTATCTGGCATATAAGGTATCCTCCATACCATTACTGATGGATTTACTGCATGTCAGTAAGTCAAACAGCATCAGCAATACTCCGTCTAGGGATCTAAACCTCTTCTTCCATCACAGTGTTTTTTTCAGGTCAGGTATATCTCACAGAGGATACCGTTGCTGTGGAACAAACTCTCCATCTATGTAAAACAAAGTTTATCCCTGACCACATTCAAGTGCAACTTAGATCTATGGATGGGAAACAAAACATTTACCACAGGACTGCTCCTGGACTACTAATGGACAGAGGCATCTGCTTAATGCTTTACCCCATGCATTGGTCCCTCAAATTATAAATGGTATGATCCAAGTTATTCTCATTAGGGGTAATATATAATTATGGACCATGGGCTGGGTTTACATAAGGCCAGTCTTTAACTAAATGTAATTGGTTATTTCAATTACAATAAGGGAAATTGGCTAAGCTTAAAATGGCCTGCAACGGCAGTAGCCAAGTACTTACCTATGAACCTATAGGGTACCTCTTGTTGTGAGGCAATGACCTTATTCACAGCATCACTGGGGTGCACTGGCAGAAATTTCAGCAAAAATAAAAAGCTAACTATGGTAAAATAGCAATAGTTTTTGTCTTCTCTGTATCCACAGAACATAGTTAGAATGCAAAATCCATCAGGACGTTTCAGAGCACCAAGTATCTGTAATAGTGAGAACAGGTGCAACGTCTTGATCTTGAATTGACAAGATGAAGGATGGTCATCATTTTCAATGAAACAGAAGGGATGTGTACAGAACTGGGCTGTCTTCATTCCAAAACAATGAGCATTCATTCAGACTACCAAATGCAACAGAAGAATTTCAGGAGATGACAGATATAGCAGATAAAGAAAATGCTCCATGTTCTGACTGAGACATTGTATCAGATTATTTGTTTCAGAAATCATAAGGCCATGACATGATAGCATTTGTTAGGATAGTTCACCATAATGTGACTAATTAATTGATATGTCAGTAAAAGAACCAGAAGTGGGTAACTATTGACCATTTCAATAAAATGCACGAGTTTAAGACATTGGATTCATGCTGATTCATCAGTGGGCAATTCTGTGAGTGCCAGTTTACTGAATTTATATCACTGAGTATCAGCAGACGTTTTTTTTTTCCTAGTGGGCAAGCCCCCCTACAGCTCCCATGTGGAAAGCCACCTCTCCCCCTCATCTTATGCATACTAATTTCATTGTTGCACAACAGTGCAGAAAAGAACAATGCTTACAATCACTAAAAAATGTTCTGGATTATTCACTAGAGTAATAGACAGTAGCAGAACTGACTGTGAAACAGATGACCTGTTGTTTAGACAAGCAGAGACTGATATTACATATAGTAAAATGTTAATTTGCTATACGCTATGCAATTTTCAAATGTCTTCCACAAGGCGTATATAGTCTAGTACATTTAATAATTTACAGAATAAAATATAACATTAGAAATAAGGGGAAGGGATGTAATATATGTATACAGTTGCATCTTGAACAGTTATACAGTTTTACAGTTCAAACTTGAAGAGTTACATCTTCAAGAGTTATATCTGTAAGATTCTTTTTCAGAAAACAACTTATTAACAATTTCAACTATTTATAACTACTTATAGTACATTACACATGCATGGTGTACCTTTAATTCACTAGCAGCCACCCTGTTCCAAATTCTTTCAACTGACCGCTTTTTTCAAACAGTTAGGTACAACTCAATAATATTGTTCCAGTGTTTCCTCATTCACCTGTATCTGTCCATTCTTAATCACATCCTAACAAACAGCTAGAAACATTTGTATTATAAAGAAAACATTGCAGATTTTCCTCTTTATTCTAAATTTTCCTAAACTTACTTTATATATTTTTTCTTTCCTTCCCTCTAGTTTAAATATACTCCCCTCATCTTTTGTTCTTATACTGTTTGCTTTTCATCCCTCAGGTATTTCATAACTTTGCCAAGCTATCTGCATCTGTCCTCAGGCTGTTGTGCAGTGAATTCACCCCATTCACTTCCCACAGGCACCTTAGCAAAGGAAAAGCCAGAGAAAAGAAAAACACTTACGGTGCATTTCCCACTTATCTTGGCAATTATGCCGAGTGTCTTACAGTTCTACTTTTCTGTTTAATAACTATCTTAAGGTAGGATGAATCTCCTTGGTTGCTCTTTGCTTGATTCTTCCTTTGAAAACACTTTCATCTCCTTGGATAGATTCCCTTTAGGCTTCCCTAACTGCTGAGAAATATCCAGTATAGTTATCCCCATACTCTGCACATCTATCCTACCCCGTTAAAGTGCTGCAGCATCATATACTGTTTTTAGCAGTGCCACTTTTCTCTATGCTCTTATTTCTGAACAACTCCTGCATTGTACCTAACCTCTTTCATCTCACTGCTAGGCAGAGGCCTTTACTGATACCTCCCCTTTTCTTGGGAATTTATGTCCTGCTTCTCTCTCTCCTCTCCCATTCACCAATTCTCCAGCCACCTCTAGACCATCCAATATATTTGCTGTGATCTCTACCCACAATCACAACCACAAGACATACCTGTTAAAAAGACACCACCATAAAATCACATAACCCTCTTATCTCACTGCCCTCATAGTCAGTACTGCAACATTACTGGTCTTAAATCCCACTTACAACTTCCTATACAAACGTAAAACACATCCAGTCCATACAATTCCACAACTCGCCCTGCTCTACCTTTGTCTTCTTTCCTCTTCACCTCCCTCATCTCCTACAACCAGTATCAAACATCATCATGAAACACTTACACAAGTCATCACATCACCATGTATTACCCCTAATTCTATAATGTTCACACCAACAAACCACCACCCCCAGTATTCGGAGCGAACCCACTCCCCAGCTCACTACTGTCAGGACCACTTTTCTATATAATTGCAAAGACACAGAAACATTTTTCTCTCTTCCTAATAACACCAAAGACATCCTTCAGACTATCTTTCATAATCTTTATACTCCTTTTAAAGAGTAATACTAAACCCAACCCAGGTCCAAAAACTCTCTTTCTTCAATATTGCAACTACTCACTTCCTACCCTTGCCTGTCCTGTCCTCAATGTCCATAGCATCAGAAGCAAACAAGATTACATAAGTGCTTTTATTTCCCAGCAAACCTCAGATGTTTGAGCACTTACAAAATCCAGGCTCAAACAAGACTCCCAAAACTTCCAACACTTTCTAATCTCTTACAAGTATGTCAATGATTCCAGTCCAGGTAAGCCATCTGGTAGATGCTCTCTAATTATGGACAAACATAAACTAAACCCAAAAGTCATTGCCCTAGGAAACCCCTACTCAGACTCGGGTCCTAAATGGATTTTCCTAAAATTTCCAGTTCACAATGGCAAATCCCTACTGATGATTACAGCCTACCACCACATTCTTCCCTTAATAAGATTAATCCACTTATCACTAAAATCCTTAGAAACTGTCTTAAAAGAATAACATAATCATTTTAGGTGACTTCAGTCTTACTTATCTTGGCCCTCTTTCATCTGACATGAATATTTTTCTAGCAGATCTAGGTCTCCTTCAACTCATAGAAGAACCAACAAGACATAACCTCAGCTCCTCCAAACACTCCACACTTGACTTGATTATTACAAACATACCAGTCTCCATCCCCAACATAAACATTCTGCCACAGCACTAAAAGATCATTGCCAGGTCACCTTGACAATTGTCAGCTACCCTATAAAACTTCCTCCAATATTGAAAGCCTTTAGGCACCAGCACAGCACTAATATAGACAAACTTAGAACCTTTCTCACAGCCTACAACTGGAATGATATACTCTCCTTACATGACCCTAATACAGCAGCCACAAGGACAGCACATTTTCTACTCCAGCTGCAAGAACAATTTTCCAGCTTATCCACAGGATTTATAAACTTACCAAAACTTAATGGTTATTCCCTGAACTCAAACATCATTTATCTCTAAGGGATGAGGTACGGCAAAAATGGAGACAATCTCCACAAGTGATAACTGCACCTCCATTATAGGGTTATGTAACCTATCCAAGAAGCCCATCAGAAGGCACAAAATAAATCTCCAATCAAAGAAACTAATGACTCTCTAACATTCCCCCAAACACTTTTGGAGAGAAGAAAATATTCTTACAGGAAGAAAACCTCTTCATGACACCCTCTCTACAGGAACTATTTGGTGTGGAATAACAAAACTTTCTCCAGAAGATTTCCTTATCTCGCATCAATAAACACCATGCCTCTCATAGGTCATGTATTGCCCACACAAAATGCATCCTCCTTTTTCACTTCAAATGCATACATCCCAAAGAAATGTCTATTCTACTTGAAAATATTTCCACTGACAAATCTCTTGGATCTGAAAATATAACCCCCTGGTTCATATATCACTGCAGAGAGCATCTCTGTCTTCATCTCACCTACATATATAATCTATATCTCACAGAAAATATCATGCTATCCATTTGAAAAACTGCTCTAATTAAACCCCTCCAAAAAACAAAGTATCCCAAAAAATTCCTCACACTTCCATTTAATATTCACTATTTCAACTCTGGGCAAACTTCTGGAAAAGATAGTCTACACCCAACTCTCTCTCCTTATCTAGCAGTACCACCTGCTCTCCTCCAAACAGTATGTATTTTGGCCTGGACAAAGTACTATAATGGCACTTTGGTCTCTAAGTGATGATGTCCTGCAAAACTCGGAAGTGGCCTTTTTACAGGTACACTATTTATAGACCTGACAAAGGCATTTGATCTCATTGACCACTATCTTCTCCACCAATTGAAATTGGTATCACTTCAGATTCTGATCCCTGGTTTAAAAATGTCCCCAATGACAGAGACTTCAGAGTTAAAATAGGATCCTCCATTTCAGAATCCATACCACTTACCAGCATTATTTCCCACCTCTTCTTCTTCACATTCATTAACAAACTTCCTATTTCCCACTTATCCCCTATGCTGATGACATGGTCACTCACTGATCAGGTCATTCTAATGCCAATATTCATTGTCATCTCCAGTCATGCTTAGATAAGTTCCACCAATGGCTCATAAACCTTAAACTACTTTTCAGCTCCACCAAAATCAAAACTATGCTTTTAGAAGCTCCACAACAAATTCACCAAGCACCTGATTCTTTAACAATATCTGATTTATGCAACCATTCCACGGAGACAATCTAAACCTTCAGGTTACCTAGGATATGCAACTATTCCACAGAGACAATCTCAGCCTTCAATTACCTAGGATATGCAACCATGCCACAGAGACAGTTTCAACCATCATTTACCTAGGATATGCAACCATTCCATGGAGACAATCTCAACCCTCAATTACCTAGGATTATGACTTGATAAGTCAATAAACTTGCATTTTTACAGAGACAAAAGTTAGAGCAAAAATAAGCTCCCTTCTGTTCTGGGCCAAACAGATCTCCCCTTTTCTATCCCAACCAGCTAGATCAGCCATTGGAAAAGGAGTTATTCGCTCCCAACTTGAATATGGGATTCTGATCTTTTCTTCTGTCTTTAAAATATACATTGACACACTCTAGACAACCCCAATAACAGCATTTCCCAATTCATTGGAAACTTTCTGTGAACATCCCTGTATCCCCTAAGAAAAAGCCAAATGGCTACCCATAAAATGAAGATCTAACTTAGTGTTAGAATCCTAGCTCTGCAAGCTACTCCTTGCCCACACATTTACTCCCCTTGCAGTTGAACTTCATGAAAATACCTCCCCATACAAGCTGAGTCACTAATCACACGCCACACCAACTGTCATTATCCCTAAAGCAAACTCCACTGCACATGCCTTCTCCTTTCTGGCACCTACTCTTTGGCAAGATCGCCCCAGTAAACTAAAGGAAATCAATCCTTAATCCAAATTTAGAATGCACCCCAAAAAGCACTTCTTCATCCAGTCCTAATGCTCCTGCTTCAACACAAGATATATCACTTAACACACTATTTGTATCTCCTTTCTAAGTCTCTTTTCCTCCTCTCAAAATATTTATTGAAGATTGACCCACTTTAGTAACTAATGTATATACTGTAGATTACACTCTTCTTGACTGTGTATTGCTTCGTGCTTGTTCACTAGAATGCATATATACATTTTTTCTCTATGTAACTAGCCTGAATTAATCTGTTATTCCTTATATTTCCGTTTTTTTTTTTGTGAAATGTTTTGTATTTCACCCTGACTGAGCCTAAACTTGGTCACTATTGATCAGTGCATTACCCTGGTAAAAAAATATAAATAAATAAATAAATAATAAAATATATACTACTTACAGTGTGCACTATATTACTGACTATTGACTTTTGCCCTTTAAACCTCATTCTGGATTATTCTTTCCAACCCTTCCTCTGCAGATTTGATTGTGCCCTGTTTTGCACTATATTTTCTGAATTATTCTTTCCAACCCTTCCTCTGCAATCTTGATTGTGCCCTGTTTTGCACTATATATTTCTGTCTTCCCTCTTTCCCCATTTCTGCTAACTAGTAGGTTATCCTAATGTCCATCCATATAACTCTGCTCTTGCAGTAACTGCCTTACATACAGCCAGCAGAGTACACCCCCACCCAAATTGTGAACCTAAATCCCCTCAAGTTGTCAGTTATATCTTGCAGAGAGACTCATTACCCACAAGGCTAAGTGCATGTAGTATGTTAATGGTCTTTCATCTTCAGGTAGATCTCTATTATTCATATTAACCATTCAAATGCATTCATGGGGCTCCAAGTAATGTCATTGCTGTGGTAACAGTCTTTGGTAATAGTACAGAAAATAAACTAAAGTACCTAAAGTTAGTATTCATCAATTATGCTCACACATATTAATCGTGTGTTATGAGATTAACAATCAATACCTAGAACTGCACAGCCAGCTGGTGCAGAGAGATAAAATCCTGACTAGGAGATAGATAATCCTTGTTTGATTAACACCCTGGGCAGGACAGCATGAGATTGAGCAGCTGACCTGACTGATCCACTCTCAGAGGATATGCAAGGGAGGGAATTGGTTCAGGCCTCTCTTATTGATTACACTTACAATGATAAGCCCAGGGATCCCACACTGTACAGCAGTGCACTGCTTATGAGAGAGTTGTCATGTGTGGTAGCATGTGTGAACCCTCTGAGAGGACCTTGCAGGCTGGTAAAAGGAGGATTAGATGGGGGGGGGACATTACTCCTAACATATGAATGATGACACTGACTTGCAGTTCACTTGTCTTTCACCCTGGAGGAGGACATGAGATGCAAACATTTCACCCTCAAGGAATGAGCTGGTTAATACAGCAGCCAGGGCATTCAGCACAATACATAGTTAGCAGGCGATTGGAATTAAGAAGAAATGACTGAAACAAATCCTTTAAGCTGTCTGCTATTCAGTACCAAAGAGATATCTTTTTCTATAGTATTCTACCTGAACTGGCTTTGTTGTCATTGTTTATTATATTTTATATTTTTGTATTCATTGATGCCTGCAAGCCATCAGCCCTGTTTATGATCTATTGGCACATTCATTGCATGGGATGAGAGCTGTTCCCAGTTCATTCATTCCCTATAAGTTAAGAACTATCCAAATAGACTGTTGTGCATGCTTACATAAGTTTTTTTGTTTGTTTATTTTGCTGTTTGATAGATCCAGTCTTCCCCTCCTCATCTAATAATGTTCCGTTCCTGGCATGCCTATGCTTGCATGGCAGATATTGCCCAACTTCTATTCCTCCTGGAGTGGCTCTTCCAGTGCTCATGCCAGTATATGAACTGAAATCAGAGTTAAGTCTTTATATTTATATGCCATACAACCAATGGTATTGGATCCATTATTTTGATCTCACTTAGCTGGAATTCTTATCTACATTGCTATTGTCCACCTTGCACATTTTTCACTTGCTAGTGAAGTTTGGCATGAATGTCGGATTCCACAAATAACAGTAAATAAATGAATGGATAATGAAACAAAAATGAAAAATACATAATATAGTTTGCTAAAATGAAGGTTGCCCTTATTTTACACAGAAAAAAAAACTGCAATATGCCCTAGACAAGACAAAGGAGCTTGCAATTACTTCCAAATGTCTGTAGTATTTATTTTATTTTATTTATATTTTCCTTATGATTTGAGGGCAGCTTGCAAATGTGAGCCTACTTTAATAGCTTTGTATGTATGTGAATAGCTTTATATGTATGTGAACTGCATATTACAACCACTAGAGGATATGAGCCATGCACAGCAATGAATCTCCAGAAATACTTGACTTGGTTATACGACAGCTGCTAATATAATAAATAATACTAGAAATTAGGGTGGAAGATTTGTATTGTAAATGTTATCTCAAAGACAGGGAGGAGGAAGTCATATCTATAGTAGCACTAAAGAGGGGAAAACTCTACAAGCAAGCTGCAGATATAGTGTTGGATGCCTTCTAAAAAGTTCAGTATGTTCATATATTAACATGAAATGCTTCTTTTACTTTGGCAACATTTACAGCAGACCTATAAAAACTTCATTTTTTTTCATACTTTTCCTAGAAAAATGGAAACAGAGTCCCTTATCTCTGTGAATAAAAAATGTTATTCAACTGTGACTGCCAAATTTCTGTCCTTCCAGAATTATTAAATATTAATAAACGTGACTCAAGTGCTTTGATAAATATTCACAGACTTGGTTCAGAAACTGCTCATAAATTCATAGCTGTCCAAAATGAATTATGGTCTCCTTTCTTTGGAAATGCCCACTGGCAGGTATGAATGGTATGAGTACGACCAGGTGTCATTGAGTCTATAATTACCGTATGCAAGGAATATAACACTATTTGTATGGACTGAGTACAGCTCATAGCCCTCAACTATCCCTGATATTGTAGAACATCCTGAATTTTACCTCATATTATGCCCTGTCCTTGTTTGAAATTCTATTAAATTACTGAAGATTACAGTTAGTCAGTCAGCGATGCCAGATGTTGAATTTCCTACCCCTTTTTGTTCAGAAAATATGTGTTCATAGAAAACCTGTTGTTCTCGGCCCAAATTATTTTTTCAATTGTACGGTTACAGCAGCTTCCCAACCCTGTAATATTTTTTTTTCAGCAATATGAGTACAGCAGGGCCCGAGTGATATTGTCACTGGTGAGAGAAATACCCAGAGAAATTATTAGTGGTACAAGTGAATGCACCCGAGGGTCTCTGTGAGAAATAGTTATACAAGTCATGCAGGTCCCCAGTGATACTGCCCCAGGTATAAGTAGAGCATGATAGTAATGCTGGCAGCGGTTTAATCACAGCATGCCCATAGTGATACTGAATGTGGATTACAGAGTAGCTACAGAGAAACTCAGAGAAAGTGTTGGGAGTAGACGGGACCCTCTGACAGTACCAAATAGATATGGACACATGAAGCTGCTTGTCCCTCTCAGTCGCATAAACATAACGTAGGTTACAGCCCGTGAAGAATTTTCAAAAGGACAACTGGAATTTACTTTTATATGCTATCAAAAAGGTAAGTAAATGATAAATACATAAAAATATTGTGTATAGAAAATGCATTTGATAACTGTATGGACTAGAGTGAAAGAGCATATTTGTATTTTTTTTTAGTATTCAGTGACTACTAAGAGCAGGTGATATTCCATCCCTTTACTTGACAGGATCCAGTAACATTTTTAGTGTATCAACAGGAAGTACTTAAGTGATGATGTCAGTAGCATGAGGTTGGCAGGCTTCAAGACACACTGTAATGGTGTAGTCATAGTAGGACCTTAGTGACTCTATTAGTGAAATGGACATAGTAAAGTTCCACACTGTGGCAAGACAAGACCATAGAGGTACTGCAGAAAATATGTGCACTGCTACACATCAGTGACATCAAAGGTACAGCAGAAAATATGTGCACTGCTACACATCAGTGACATCAAAGGTACTGCAGAAAATATGTGCACTGCTACACATCAGTGACATCAAAGGTACAGCAGAAAATATGTGCACTGCTACACATCAGTGACATCAAAGGTACAGCAGAAAATATGTGCACTGCTACACATCAGTGACATCAAAGGTACAGCAGAAAATATGTGCACTGCTACACATCAGTGACATCAAAGGTACTGCAGAAAATATGTGCACTGCTACACATCAGTGACATCAAAGGTACAGCAGAAAATATGTGCACTGCTACACATCAGTGACATCAAAGGTACTGCAGAAAATATGTGCACTGCTACACATCAGTGACATCAAAGGTACAGCAGAAAATATGTGCACTGCTACACATCAGTGACATCAAAGGTTCAGCAGAAAATATGTGCACTGCTACACATCAGTGACATCAAAGGTACAGCAGAAAATATGTGCACTGCTACACATCAGTGATATCAAAGGTACAGCAGAAAATATGTGCACTGCTACACATCAGTGACATCAAAGGTACTGCAGAAAATATGTGCACTGCTACACATCAGTGACATCAAAGGTACAGCAGAAAATATGTGCACTGCTACACATCAGTGACATCAAAGGTACAGCAGAAAATATGTGCACTGCTACACATTAGTCACATCAAAGGTACAGCAGAAAATATGTGCACTGCTACACATCAGTGACATCAAAGGTACTGCAGAAAATATGTGCACTGCTACACATCAGTGACATCAAAGGTACTGCAGAAAATATGTGCACTGCTACACATCAGTGACATCAAAGGTACAGCAGAAAATATGTGCACTGCTACACATCAGTGACATCAAAGGTACAGCAGAAAATATGTGCATTGCTACACGTCAGTGACATCAAAGGTACAGCAGAAAATATGCGCACTGCTACACATCAGTGACATCAAAGGTACAGCAGAAAATATGTGCACTGCTACACATCAGTGACATCAAAGGTACTGCAGAAAATATGTGCACTGCTACACATCAGTGACATCAAAGGTACAGCAGAAAATATGTGCACTGCTACACATCAGTGACATCAAAGGTACAGCAGAAAATATGTGCACTGCTACACATCAGTGACATCAAAGGTACAACAGAAAATATGTGCACTGCTACACATCAGTGACATCAAAGGTACTGCAGAAAATATGTGCACTGCTACACATCAGTGACATCAAAGGTACAGCAGAAAATATGTGCACTGCTACACATCAGTGACATCAAAGGTACTGCAGAAAATATGTGCACTGCTACACATCAGTGACATCAAAGGTACAGCAGAAAATATGTGCACTGCTACACATCAGTGACATCAAAGGTACTGCAGAAAATATGTGCACTGCTACACATCAGTGACATCAAAGGTACAGCAGAAAATATGTGCACTGCTACACATCAGTGACATCAAAGGTTCAGCAGAAAATATGTGCACTGCTACACATCAGTGACATCAAAGGTACAGCAGAAAATATGTGCACTGCTACACATCAGTGATATCAAAGGTACAGCAGAAAATATGTGCACTGCTACACATCAGTGACATCAAAGGTACTGCAGAAAATATGTGCACTGCTACACATCAGTGACATCAAAGGTACAGCAGAAAATATGTGCACTGCTACACATCAGTGACATCAAAGGTACAGCAGAAAATATGTGCACTGCTACACATTAGTCACATCAAAGGTACAGCAGAAAATATGTGCACTGCTACACATCAGTGACATCAAAGGTACTGCAGAAAATATGTGCACTGCTACACATCAGTGACATCAAAGGTACTGCAAAAAATATGTGCACTGCTACACATCAGTGACATCAAAGGTACAGCAGAAAATATGTGCACTGCTACACATCAGTGACATCAAAGGTACAGCAGAAAATATGTGCACTGCTACACGTCAGTGACATCAAAGGTACAGCAGAAAATATGTGCACTGCTACACATCAGTGACATCAAAGGTACAGCAGAAAATATGTGCACTGCTACACATCAGTGACATCAAAGGTACTGCAGAAAATATGTGCACTGCTACACATCAGTGACATCAAAGGTACAGCAGAAAATATGTGCACTGCTACACATCAGTGACATCAAAGGTACAGCAGAAAATATGTGCACTGCTACACATCAGTGATGTCAGTGACATCACTTGTCAGCGCAGGTGGGCTACACTGGCAATGTTAGCAGACAACAGGGTTGCCAGCTTTGGGACAAGCAAAAACCTGACAAAAGCCCTACCTTCTTCCCTCCTATTGCCCTCCCCATTTTAACAAGTAAATGTGCAGCAGTTCTCATTCGAAGTTAATAGTAATCATGCTAACAACCTTGAAAATGCAGTCATTATACCACATGCAACAGAGGAGTAGACTCTGTACATGGTGAAATATATAACAATTTAATGTAAATGATTTGTTTGTTTTTGGTAGTTGGTATAGCTGTTGAAGCTGTTACACTAAATATGCATGGCGGTCTAAAGCAATCATGCTAAGGAGATGAGAAGAGGAAGAACAAGTAATGTCCGTACGCTATTTCCTACAATGTGTGCTTTACAGTCTTCTTGAATCTATACTTTCATCATATCTAAATTATTTATACTAAGAAAAACATTAGGAATTTTGCCACACAGAGCAAAATGTGTACCTGGTAGGCCCACCTAATGCTTTATTTTACAGAAAAAGAGGATCAATATATTTTAGGCTTCCTTAACTTCTGCTGAGATGCAAATTGAAGAAGATTCTTTAGATCATGGTAATTGTATGCTGATGATCACATTTCACACATACTAGGACGACACTTTAAACAAGTAAAAAACTATTCAAACAACATAATTTGCATGCATATAAGAAGTCCTTTATTGGCAGTCAAATATAACATGATGGTAAGCTAGGTTCCTCATTCATAACCCCGTGCCTTCCCATACTCTGGAAGAAACTCCCATTGTAGGTTAAGCAAGGGGATTGGTATCTTTCTTCAGTATAAACCTGGACAACTAGATAGATGCTCTCAAAATAATTCCTGGAGAAACTGGCCTCTTCCCTTTTGAAAAAGGAAGTAAAGTATAAAGGTGCGTCTTGGCAAGGAGTATCATCATTAGACTAACATAGCCTAAAAACTGCTATGAATTCTAAGCATCCAAAATGTGTCAGCTCTCAGGATGACTCAGAGTACCCAAAAAGTAACAGGAGTTCTTGACAGAGACCTTGATTTCCTGATAAAATGCAACCCTAATAGTGAGAGTCCATTCTTACAGATCTTGTGGCTTCATCTATAATGCAGGTACTGCAGAAACAATGCTACTAATGGTTTTGGTGCAGCAGGGTCCCAGGTTCAATGCTAGCATTACTGATATGGGTGGCCAATCAGTGCTGTTGGTTATCAGGACTTAAGTGACTCTATCTGTAATATGAGTACATCAGGTACCATTGACTAAGAAGCAAACAGTGTGATTACAGGCATGCCACAAATGCACAGTTGTTATGGTATTGACAGGCACATCTCAGTGGCACTGTCAGTATGGTGTTTACAGCTATGCCTCAGTGACACCGTCAATGATTTGCTTACAGCCATGTATTAATGGCATATTCAGTGGTGTATATACAATCTGTCCACCTTTACATACTCAGTGCTTATCTTTTAACTTTGCTCAAGAATTCTTTGCAAGGCCAACAAAGAAAGTGAAGAGTGCACATCATGGATGTTTTTAATTACTACTCAATAATTTAAAAATGTAATAGACTAATAGAGGCACAGTCAATATGGTGCCTAGAATGACTCAGTCACATACGTAGGATTATGTTTTTCTCATCCATGCCCTGTAGCACAAGAAACTGAAAGTCTTCATTCATGTCTCTGTCTCACAGCCAGTGGTTTGTGTAAAGCCAGACATTAGTCAGTGTTTTTCTACACTCAAGCCATAGTGACACATAAAAGGGTATGTCTGCAGCCAGGTCTCCATGACAGAGTCAGTGGTTTGTTTACAGCCAGGCATCAGTAAGGCATTCAGTAGTGTACCTACAACCATACCTCAGTGGAACAGCCAGTTGTGTGTCTACAGCCAGGCCTCAGTGATACACTCAGTAGCTTGTGTACGTCCAGGTCTCAGTGACACAGCTAGTGGTTCATCTGCAGCCATGTCTGAGTGACAACGTAAGTGCTTTGTCTACAGCCAGACCTCAGTAGTACAAACAGTATGGTGTCTTGAGCCATGTCTCAGTAATGCAATTAGTGATGTTTCTTCAGCTGTTCTTCAGTGATACCGTTAATGGTGTGTCTACATCCTCATCTCAGTGAAACAGTGTGGTATTTACAAACCATGCCTTATTGAAAAAGATTTAAAACAGAAACAAAATAATGTCTGACTAATGGCCTAAATTAAAAACTGTTTATTCACAATGGTGGGAGCTTTCACATCAAGAAGTGCTAAATCAGGCCTTAAAATTAAACCATTTACTACACTGTTTAAATACATTCCATTAAAAATCACATGATTAATGTAGTGAGTTGCATGACTGTAATATAGGTTTTAAGGAAACAGTAATATTTAAACCAAATCCAACAGTTCAATAACCCACTTAAACAATTAAACATTTGCAGTATCCTAGCCCCTTACATTCAGTTTAAATTACAGCCATTAAGTTAACATTACATACATACCAAAGCCTAGGAAAATACTTGGAGTAAGTGTTAGCCCCACTCTGCTCACCCTCCCTACACTTGGGCTCACTCTACACCCCTCCCTGCCCCCAATTCTCACCCGCCCCCACTACCTCTAAATTTATAGGTATTTTACCACACCCCTGTTACAACATCCTATCAGCTTTCACTTGCATACTCGTTTCACCCTGTTTTACCATCCTATCAGCTTTCACCTAATTTATTTTCTCCACCCACTCTCTTACCTCTAAATTGACCATCAGATCTTCTACTGTTGTGTCATACAAGCAACAGATCCCAACTACTATACTCCTTCTCTCATAATGCTATACTCCTCTTTACTACCCATTCTGCTAGCCACTTATTTACTCACCTTGTATGAAAACCATTTGCTTATTGGTTATCAGTACCCTAAAGGCCATACTATTACCCCAGCTGTAAAGCATCCCACCTTCAGCCATGTTAATAACAATGGGTACAACTCAATGTCTTGTTCACTCTTTCAGCATAACAACCCCTGGTATATCCACTCTAGATCTAGACAATACTACAAACTTTTAAACAAACTCCTGAGGCTTATCACTAAGTATAGACCCAGCCTCATACTCGGTGGTGACATTCACCCCAACCCAGGCCCATCCACTTCTGATATATACACCCCCTCTACCTGTAACATAAGCCATAAAACTATAATCAGTAGACCAACTAACTCTCTCCTGGTCTGTCATCTCACTATTAGGAGCATTAATAACAAGGGTCATGAATTGCATGTTCTCCTGGCTGTCCACTCCCCTGAGATTCTCTGTCTATCTGAGACCTGGTTAAAACCTAACACTGCTGACAATGAAGTGTTACCACCTGGGTATAACATACATAGGCTGGACCGTGTTTCCAGGAAGGGGATGGGGTAGCTATACTCTACAATTCAGAGTTGAATGTGACCATAGATGTTAATCAACCACCTCACATTAATAACTCTGAAATGCTTGCCACTAGATTGCAACTTACCAAAACTAAATGCATCAACATCATCTGTATGCATATTCCCCCGGGTAATAATATAGCCACACTTGAAGACACCCTTCACTGGTTATCATGTCATTATCCCCAAGAAACCCTACTTCTTGGTGACTTTAACATAGACTTGGGCACCTGTTCCTCAGAATCCCCTTCTACCCACATAAACCTGCATGCATTTACACAAACCATAACTGCCCCTACCAGGCTAGGTAAACCCAACTAAAAAGAATGCATATTTGACTGGGTACTCATAAATTGTAACCCCCAACTGTACCTGCTGGTACCCTGCCTGATGACCTTAGTGACCACCTACTCACTAACATAGTTAAGCAAAAAGCCATTAATTCCCAACAACCCTTACTCAGAAAAGTCAGAAACAAAAAAGACTTTGACCCTGCCAAATTCCACCAGGAACTTAAATCCTGTAACTGGTCTATGCTTAAACACCTCCCCTTAGAAGAGGCCGTTGTATATTTTAACAACAAATTTCTTGAAATCCTTGATGTGCATGCACCTGCCCTCTCAAAGCATACAGAAGCAAAAACTGCACCATGGCCTTCTAAAGAGTCTAGACTAAACATTACCAGTAGAAATAAACTTTGGGCTCTATGGCGCTCCACTAAAGACCCCCCACAATCATATTAAATGCAGGCAAGCTAGGAATGAAACTAAAAAAATCCATCCTACAAGACAACAAACAATACTACTGCAATTTACAGACAGCTAACCAGAATAATCCTCAGAAGTTCTGGGCAGGTCTGAATAATCTACTTCATCCAGGAAAAATGTCTAGCCCTATCCCCACTGCTACCATTGATAAATCCACTGAGGATGTCTCAGACAGTTTTAACCATTTCTTTACTGAGACAATTCAAGCCCTAGCAAACCAACTACCTCCTAGCTCCTCTGGCACTGATAGTACCACCCCTATAAACCTACTCTCATTCAGCTTCCAACCAGTGTCCACATCACTGATTAAAAAATTAAAACCCACCACCCTCTCCATTGACTAACTCCCCACCGAGTACCTTCAAAAATCAGCTGACGCCATTGCCTATCCAGTATCAATACTATAATCGTACCATAGCAGAGGCTAAAATTCCCCACCATTTGGAAAACATCCTACGTAATCTCGCTACATAAAGGAGGTTCTTCCACTGAATTATCCAATTATAGACCAATAGCTATACTTTCTCCACTTGCAAAGATTATGGAAAAATGTAGACATAAACAACTTATGCACCAGCTAATCCAGTATCACCTCTTGGCCAATACCCAACATGGCTTCCATCTATACCACAGCATGACTTCAGCCCTACTGGCTTTTACCAATACAATAAACAATAACCATAACAATAATCACATATCCTCAGCCCTCTTCTTGGATCTTTCCAAGGCATTTGACATGGTGGATCACCAACTTTTGATTCACACCCTGCAAACTTTCTGTTTAGATTCTAAAGCTCTTCAATGATTTAAATCCTACCTCAGTGGGAGACAACAGAAGGTCCTCTGGCAGAACAAGCTCTCTAACCTATTACCTAACATCCTCGGAGTACCACAAGGCTCCATATTTGGGCCCTACTGTTTTCCATCTTTATTAATGACATATACTGTCATCCCAAATGTCAGCTGTATCCCATATGCTGATGACTCCACCCTGATTTGCTCAGCTACATCTACTACTGACTTGAGGTCTGCTACCTAGTCCACCTTTAATACTATAGAAAACTGGCTCTCTGAACGTCGATTGTTACTAAATCCCCAAAAAATTAAAATGCTGTTATTCTCACCAACACAAAGGTCTGCTGCATTTTACCTTCACCATAAAAGCAAAAGTTGGCACAATAATCTCCCCCGACCCCTCTACAAAACTACTAGGTGTCATAATTGATAATAACTTAAAATTTGACCTTCATGTAAACCAATCGATCAAGACCATCAATAAAAAACTTGGGTCACTGTATAGAATAAAAGCCTTCCTAACCCCTCCAGTCAAGATTGCCATAGCTCGCTGTCACCTACTTTCAACACTTCTATACGCATCCCCCCTTCTCTCCAACCTAACATGTCTGTACTTAATAGACTGTCAACCTGTTACAATCACATTGCCAGGTCTGCCACTTGCCTGCCTTTTAGAACACACCACTGCATCAACCTTAAACAGCTTGGGTGGCTAGAACTTCCCAGTCTAATCCAATATAACCTTCTGATTATGGCTAATAAAATCCTCTATAATCCAGATAATACACCAGCTCTTAAAAATATTATCACCCCCATAACAGTCATTGACTACTGAGATCCTCATAACAAACTACTAATTCAGACAATCAAAATTAACAATGCAGCCGGTGACTCCATCTTTGCAAACTCTGCAGGCAGAGCCTGGAACCTACTTTCAGCTGATATTACTTTGCTCTCCTCCCTAGGGCAATTTAAAACCAAACTCAAACAATATCTGGCACTAAACTGGCTTTGCCATTGCAACAAGCATGGCTAACTCTCATCATGATAGTGAATAATCTATTAAAAAAATCTACTGTTAATTTTTCCCCTGACTGTAACCAGGGGTATCTCTAACCTGTGAATGTGTCTGTTAATGTTTGCCTTGCATTCTTTGTAAATATCATTATGTAATATGTCTTCGTTGTTTTTTTATTGTATCTGTTTACCTTGGAGCTTTTCTCCCTCGATCTCCGCTGAAAATGGACATGTATCCAGTCAGACTATCCCGGTCAACAAATGTGAAATAAAAAAAAATAAAATAAAATTTCAGGTCAAGACCTTTAAAACTAAAAACTTATAATTACATTTAGGTGTTTAGCACCATTTGTTAACTTTAGTGTATGGTTTTCTCTTATTGCTATTGCTAACCATACATTTATTGCGATGCTCCCTCTTTAAGGACCTTAACATCTTAAATGCAAATGATGGAGCTGTGGAGTTGAATTATACTCTGACTCAAGTTCTCAGGGCATGGTTGATTGTTTTACTTAAGTTGTTTGCATGACTGATAATCTTTGTTATTCTTTGATTTATCAGAGAGCTCCCTTATCTGCATTGGGAATCCACCAGTTGTTAATCTGAACTTGTTGCTTCAGACTAAGGAGTTCAACAGTAAGTTGTTTAAAAGTAAGAGGCTGCAATAGCAGAGACTATCCTCGTAGGCATGGCTTGAAGTTAAGATAGCAAGGAGGGGCTTGTATATTCTCAAGATGCTTACCTACAAACATCCATATCAAGAGCTACTATAGAAGTGGCAGAAGCTGAATTTATATTTAACTTTCAAGTATATGAAACTTATGATGACTACTTTAAACCAAATGAAATGATATTACTGTTGGAGCTTAGCAGTTTCCATTTAGAGATTTATGCATGAGTTGTTTGCAGGATATAGGGAAAAATATGAAAATGTGCTCAATATGCTCTGTCTTTTTGAAAATAATCTACAAACTACCAAACTTAAGAAGTTACAATGGGATCCAACTGATTTTCCCCAAGGACATATTTTATCTTTTCCTAGCCAGGATGTTACTACTGACATTGTGCTTAATCTTGGAGTGGAATTGCTTACAGACACTTCCTCATCTACTTCTGCTTTGGTTAGTGAGAAACTGTCCACATCAATTGCAGCTACTGATAGTCAGTTCGGTTTTCCAGAGCTCCTGGAGAAGGGTGTGCATCAAAGTATGGTTGAGGAGTGGAAAATCTTTAAGCAGGGGGATGCAAGGGCAGAGTAGATGACAAGCATCTCTGTCCAGAGCCTACAAGATTATAACCAGGAGTATGACATACATAGGTGGTTTAATTTATAATATTTCTTCAGTTATCTTAGCAGCACCACCAATGTGACCTATAATATCATGAGGGGGTTGGGCGACTAAACAATTATCCATATATGTGGAAAAGACATTGCATCCTTTATTAGATCAAATCCCCTTTATTTTCAAAGAAACTAGGCAGCTTGTTTCTAGCCTTTATGAATGATATGGCAAATGGAAAGATGAGGGTTATTATTTTATAACAATGGATGTTTATTCTTTTTTCACAGTTATACCCAGTTTGCTTGGGATTGAGAGTATGCATAAGTATTTGATGAAGAAAACTACTATGTCATGTGCCAAGATTGATAACCAGGAGTGGGCTTAGGTCAACTGGTGCCATAGGCAAAAGGGTTCCACGGCGCCCCCCACCACACCACTCGGTGCCCCCATCCTGGTCTACTTACAGCAAATACTGGAAACGTGCCCCTGCTAGAGTGGTGCCCTAGGCGGCTGCCTAGTTGGCCTATGCCTAAGGCCGGCTATGTAAAGTTATGCATATTACAAGAATGTGTTCTTGAGAATAATGTGTTTGTTTTTCATGACATTTTTTACCTACAGAAAGGTGGGGTTGTGATGGGTACAGCATGCACTAACAGTTATACAAATTTACTAATGTGGTTTGGGATCAGCACACTTTATGCACGGTGATGTCTTTGGAAGTTATATACAATATTAAGCTTGGTTTGTAGACAATCTGATTTTTTTTTATTTGGACAGGGACTTTAGAGCAGTTGTGGGATTTTATAAGTTTGTAGATACCACTACAGACTTATTGAAATTTTCTGTGAATTGTTCATGACAGTCCATAGAATTTCTGGATATGTTAGTATTTCGAGATGACCAAGGAGTTATCAACATCTCCCTATTTAAGAGGGAATGTGTAAAGAATTTATATCAACACAGGTCAAGCATGCAACTGAAGCATAATTATAGTAAAGTACTTAAGGGGCAGTTTTTAAGAACCTCCAGATTAACCAGCAGGGACTCTGATTTACCATTGTATTTAGTGAAATGAGAAAGAACTTTATAAGTAGAGATTATTTGGCCAGGGTTGTTGATGAAGTGATTTGTATCATTATGGATAGCAGGTCAACATAAACTATACTGTGTTTTTTGAAGTCCATAGTATCCAATATTGAACATATTGAAAGGCATGATTCCTCTTTTAGTATGGCACTTACATATTTCAGTAATGTAAATTATTTTTGTGACATCATCAAGAAAAATTGTTCCATCTTGTTGGTGAAGGAAGATTTTAAAAAGTTATTGGGAGAATCCACATTCTTTATATTTAAGAATCAAAGATCCCTTTAGAAACAGCTTTACTATAAATGTGCAGTTAGTGGTAGCAATAAGAGAAAAACATGTAGCAAAGTCAGCACTGTTTCATGCTTTAATTGCAGTGCTTGTAAGCACATTGATATATCTTTGAGTTTTATACATTCAGACACAAGCAAATGTTATAGGCAGAATGTTTTGCTGATTGCAATACCTCCAACCTTATTTATTCAGCTAATTCTGTCAAGAGTTTCTCTTTTTATGTTGGTAAAATGAATAAAGTACTGAGGGAACACATTTAAGAACACATAGGTGACATTAAAAAATCAAAACTGACAAAACATGTTAAAGCAGAGAGCGCTAAACATAAGTTTACGTATTTGGTTTTAAAGGTCTTGGACTTATATCTGTGGGGTGGGGATATAATAAATGCTACTTCTCAGACTAAATGTAAGTGGATTGTTCAACTAAGTGCCAGTGTTGGCTCTCATTCAAATGATACTGCCTCTTTAAATCTATATTAATGTCATGCAACTTTGTTCATTAATCATGTGATTTTTAGCATAATGTATTTAAACAGAGCTGTCAGTGGTTTCATTTTATGGTCTGATGAAGATCCTCTAATGCATGAAAGTGCTCACTATTGTGAGTTTTTAATTTAGGCTGTTGGTCAGCAGTCATTTTATTTCTGTTTTATATTACACATTTTTTTGCCTGCTGTTAATCCTTTTATTGGAATGTTGTGTATTCATAGGCATAAACAAGTGACACAGCACAGCCAAAGGTGTGTCTTCAGCTCTACCTTAGTAACCCTGTCATTGCTATTTCTACAGCCATAGACCAGTGAGATATTGAATTGTGTGCCTACAGATATGACTCTGTAACAAAAACATTGGTTTACCCACTAACACGTCTTTAATGAGCAACAATATGATGTCTACAGCCATGCCTCAATGACACAGTATACTGATGATAGCCATGACTTGATGCATGATGATTCCTACAGCCATGCCTCAGTACTACAATGAGGCACCTACAGCCATCACTTAATAACATGGTGTGGTACTTACAGCCATGTCACAGTGATACAGTATGATATCTATGGTATAGCAACACTTCAGTGGCACAGTTAGTGGTGTGCCTACAGCTATGACTCTGTAACGTAATATGATGACAGCTATGACTCAGTGTGACATAATATAATGCCTACAGTCATACTTCATTGACACAGTGTAGCACCTGCATCCATGCCTTAGTGACAAAGTATTGTATTTAAAGCCACAGCACAGTATGGTGTCTACAGTGATGCCTTAATGATACAGTTAGTGCAAGTAAACAGGACACCTGTGCCACTGTCTGTTGGTACAGGTGCAGCAGTGTTCAGGACCATAATGCCTTTGTAACCACTCCTGTGTAGATCATTTAGAGTTATTGGCAAAGCAAGGGCCTGCTTGAACACAGTGGCAGTAAGTCAGCACTGAAATGGACAGCTGTGTGGTTCTAATGGTAACATCTGTGATATGTGTACATCAGGCACTGATGATGTTATCAAAAGTGTAACTAAAATGGTGTTTCATTTGTGTGTGAATAACAATGGTCTAAAGATGCTGTCATTTATTTGAGAGTAGCTTTTGGCCCCTTTAACATCTTCAGTAGCTTATTACAGCACGATTTTTCTCACATTGTCAGTGATGCAATCACAGCCTGACACCACTTGCATAGTCAGAGAGGTGAATACAGTAATTGTCTGGGTAACATCATTATCGAGTTTGATAGTAACATGGCGAATGGCAGGGCCACAGCAGAGTACTGGAAATACTATAAGTAATATTGAACCGCCAGAACTTTACTGAAATTTTTACTGACATTAGGCTCAATCTAAGACAGGCTTTCTTAAGGTTGTGTTAGTGGTACAAGTACATCACCAGAGTAGGTCAAGGCCTCAGTAGGGCTTCCAATTATGTAACTACAATTTGGCACCAGTGACAGTGGGAATAGAATGACAGAGCACCACAACATTGCCAATGATATTCATATAAAAAACACAAAGACAAAATAAAGCTGTTAGTTCTGTGAGTGCTTCAAAGTTTCATTGGATTTCTCAGCTGAAATGGTCTGATATCCTGCTGACAGTGTTTGTTGTATGAAATTAGCCATGCTAAGTGAGACTGTGAAACAAAAGGCTCCCTGAATGTATGCCAATACAGTGATTACAGTAAGGCTTGTCAGTGACTCGGTGGTCAGAACATATTGGGGAACCACCTGTACAGCTGTACAGTGAGAACAGTAGAACTCTGCTGATACTGCTGGAGGTGTTAGTGCAGCAGGTCTCATAAGATACAGTGGGATTTTGCCGATGCAGTTACACTTGTGAGTGTGAGAGCAGAGTGGCACATTTTGGGTGTTAATTCTCCAGTGACTACGGCAATTGCACATATATAACAGTGCCCCACTAACTCTGTGAGTAATGTTAAAACTGAAAGTTCAAAGAGATGTTCTGTTTCTGACCAGAACAAAGCTCCAGGATACAAGTCAGTGATGCGTGTGAGCACAACATAGCTGCAATGATTCTGTTATGGGTATGAGCAGTGCCCTGTGTCTTTGTGGTGCCGACACAACAACAGCTAGAAATACTGCTAGTTACACAGATACAGCAGGATTCCAGAGTAAGTATCCATGGTATGAGAACAGTAGGCATCACAGATGCTGTACTGTGAGCATAGCAGTTTTCTATTATCAACTGTCCATGAAAATCAAGAACTTATTCCCCCTGTCACTGATGTGAATTTACAAGGGCCACAATATCACTGACAGCCACACTGAAGCAGCAGAATACCAGTGGCCCTATTTGTCATATAAGTATAGCACAGCTTGAAGGGAGGTGACAGTGGTAGTGAAGATGGTAAGGCCCTAATATCATAATCATTGGCTTGACAGTAGTTGGGCTATAGCAATAGCAGAAGAAAGCAAAGTACCACAGACTATGCTAGTAAGATCAGAACAATAACCTTACTGTGGCACTGGCTGTTGTTTGAGTTACAGTGAAAGCAATGCTGGTAGAGGCACAGAAGGCCTACACTTACCAGCAAGTCTTCAACATCAACAATGTAGCAACTATAAATTTTCAGCCACTGAGTGCTGTGTTAGGGAAACACTCTAGTAACACTGTCAGTCGTATGAGCACAACAGAGGTTCACCAGTAGTCCAAGATTCACTGCATAAAATCTATACTTACACCATTTATTATGTAGGTGTGGGAAGTACAGGAGACCTCCCCAGGTATTATGAGCAATTGTGTCCCACCAGCTGTTTAACTGGTAACTACAGACTATATTTTCAGCCGTTGTCCTGTATGTGATGTAGGAATAACTGAACCTCTTTGACAGTGTGACTTCTACTGTCAACATGTAAGAAAACTAGGGATATGTTTCCAAGAAACACACATTTCCTGCTCGAGGCAGACAGAGACAACGTGCTTCTGGCACATAATATTGTTTCAAATGGCATTCTTAGTGCTGCAAGTTCTGCTGTGATTCACTGTCAGTGCCATTAACATTATGTATGTGAACTATTTCATTCAAAATGTTGAAACTCAGCCAGAGATGTAGACTGCAGAAAGTGTCTGAAAAACACAGCTTGCCTTCCATGTAGCTGAGAGATTAAAGATCTTGTAAGATCTGTGTTTAGCATTCACCCTAAATATCTGACTTTTCAATTTTCTTCTGTCATTTACTTTACCGAGTAACGGCCTTGTTCAGACAGCAATATAAATGCAAAGCCAAGTATTTCTTTGGAAAATGACACAATGTGCTTATACTTTCTAAACGTTAACTGGTTCCAGACTCATCTCTGGACAGGTGGAAAGCGAAGCAACATGAAATATTTATGTTTCTGAACTCAGAAGAATTTACCCAACTGTTCCTGTATGTTCCTCACAGCTTCACTAACTATTTAACTCAGTCCATCAGAACTTGATTAGTGATCTGTTATCGCCACAAGGCAAGTAAAGTTGCTAATTCTTTGCAGGATTAAAATACCTCTGAGGTCATTATTCTGCATGACTAATTTGAAACAGCAGAGTATAAAGTTGCTTTTCTCAATAATTACTAAAAACACCACAAAATCATTTTTGGAAACAAAAATATGTGATATATAAAGCAATGTACTATTAAGATTATTTCTTACATTTTGATAAAATTAAGAACTGTCACGACTTCCTAAACACCCACATACACATGTACATGCATAAGTGTAACTGCTCCCACATGGCATGCATACAGACACACACACACACACACACACACACACACACACACACACACACACACACACACACACACACACACACACACACACATACAAGCACACGCACACACACGCACACACACACACACACGCACGCACACGTACACACTCGCATACACACGCACACACACGCACACACACACACGCACACACATGCACACACACACACACACACATGCACACACACACACACACACAGTTTTAAACTAGTCACTGCTCTTTCTCCTCTTACTGCTTCCTTCTACTGAAAAATATGTCCATTTTATTTACCGCTTGTCAGTATCCAACCTTCAAAAGCATTTACTACACTGACTTTCAATGTATATATTTTTCACATTACATGATCACAGATAACAAGAGGAGAGGGACTGACCTTATAAACTTGAGATCCATTTGTTTCTTCTATTATCCAGATTATTGAATACAATTTTGAAAGATAAAATAATTTATCCATGAAAAATAAGTGAAATTACAAATATCTAGATGCTAGCAAAGATCTGAAAGACCACAGAAACATGTTAAAGCACCTAAGAATAGTTAAAAAAACTTCAAAGAGATTCATAATGATGCAGGGGGCAGGAAATGCATATTCACCTGACTTGTATGTTAATGCCATGTCCTTACTCAAAAATAAATGATGTGATGCATACTCAGACATGTTCCTAGTACTCCTGTGAAGTATATAACAGGTAAACTGATAAAGTTCAAATGTACCTCACTAATTAACCTTAAACTGTAGCACAGTGTCACCGGTCCTATACCTGGCTCAATCACCATTCATGCAGAAAGATCAAAAGACTGCAGGATACAATCTTATATCAGGTGCTTGAGTTCATTTTCCAGTGCTATTACTGCAGTGCAGCATGAGTGGGTGGCAAGACTGCATTCCTTCATAAGAGATATTAAAATGAGATTCCATCTGCCTTAGATGATGGTAGTTCAGGTGGATATAAAAATTCCTGTGGTGATTATCAATATAAGTAGGTGACTTTCACTGGTACCCTGGCCAGCTTTCCTCCCCTCTTTATAAATACCAGCTCATGTTCTCATTGAAAAAAGGTCATAGGCCTGGTGGGACAAAGATGGTCTACAGAACATAAAATAAAAAAATAAAAATAAGTCATCATTTTGCACATTAGCAGTTGAGCTTATCTAAGGCCAGTATGCAAGCTTTCAACACAGAGATTCTGAATTTTAGTTCCCAATATTTCCTTGTGGTCTTTGAATGTCTTACCCTCTCCTGTTATATTTGGATATATAAAAAAAGACACTACACTGTTACAGCTTCTGCCATATTTGTCTTGGTGACATGTTACTATACAGAGAGATTCATTGTTAATTATTCTTAATGTATAATTAAACACTCCTCTTTACCAGATTATATTTTTGAATACTATCCTGGTGCTTCTTTTAATAAGAAAATATGTTATTGTATTATATGAAACATGAAGTACACCAAATAGCCTGCTCATCTGTGCTAGGTATATTGATTTTGGTAGCATTAAAAAAGAGATTATTAGAAGACCAAAGGCTTAAGTGATTTATAAACAAAAATTTACTTTTTGTGTATATGAATCTCCCTAGGAGACTGTAAACAAAGACAAGTAAGAGAGATGTTCCACTTCAATCAAGTCAGAGCAACATATTCCTTGACCATCAGCTTTAGATTTGATGGATACAACAGAATCTTCTTAAGAGATTCACAGTGCTGTGTGTTTACTCACAACTGCTTGCATGCATCACTTACTGCAATAATCTGCTACATGACTATTTTGTTTCAACCTAGTCTGTCATAAATGTCGTTCTACAAACTGCTTCAAGTTTTGTCATTCTTTTTGCCCTCTGATCAGTAACTTCATACTGGACTTTGTACATACTTCCTACTGTACACAACTAATTAGTTAGTAAATATAAGGCACAAGAGAAATCTGTTTTGCAACAGAACCCTCATGAGTTTAGACCACGTCTGTGTGTGTGTGTGTGTGTGTGTGTGTGTGTGTGTGTGTGTGTGTGTGTGTGTGTTTGTGTGTGTGTGTGTCTGTGTTATTTATTAAACCTCCTGAAATGAGTTGGTGTCAGATTTGGAGGAAATATTTGCCAGAAGTGATTAAACGTATCAACAGAAGTGAAGGAATATATTTTGCCAAGAGTTTCTGCATTCGGAGCTTCAGAAGTGTAATTCCCACTGGAAATGTGGTTCAACTGCACCCCAGTGGAGCACTTGTGCTGCAAAAAGGAAATTTGGCTGAAACCTGAAAGCTTTGGATCCAGAAATATGATTTATTCCTCAGTTTAAGTGCATTACCTGAAAGTCCTGGAAACATTCAATGTACTGCATTCCAGCATGTTGCTTTCCTTGATGAAGTGCATGACAAAATAGTAGCACTTAAAGATAAATCCAGTGATTATTACCATCTCAGAAAGAATTTGCTATTTACTAGACATTTGTTATTTCTGTCATATGGAAACTATAAATATTTTTACTACTGACCTGAAGAAAGGGGCCAAAGACAGTGACTTTTTCTAGTTGCACAATTCTCTAAAAAGAGAGAGTAATTTGTGGTATATGCAATAACTTAGCTAGGGCATGGCAAAGGGAGTGGCTGTCCTGAGTGCAAGTTGTTAGAAGGACACAAATGGCATTTCAAAAAAGTTGCTGGTTGGGTGCAAACATGCAGTACTGGCATTCAATTAAACAGCCACAGCGGATGTTACGGCTGTGGGTATTTAGATGCTAGTAACCATAGCAAGGACAGGTAGAAGCTCTTTGCTTGAGTTCTGTAGTCAATGTTGGTCATTAGCTAGTGAGAGGACTTTTCTTTTGATGTGCAATTTTGGAGTGAGAGGGTGCCTGTTTGGGAACTGTCCAGGCTGTCATTTGACCTAGCTACAACTCTGGAAATAAGAAATTATTAAATAAGGGACAGACTTTACAGAGAAACAGACCTAACTTTATCAGAAGGGTGCAAAGCAAGTGGATTTACAACTGCTTAGTTAAAAACAATAATTGATTAAAATAATGTAAGATATGATGTGAGTCAAATAATTAGGTAAACATGAGAAACAAAGGTAGGAAATATTGTTTATCTAATGGACATGAAAAAGAAAGCAATGCGGTGATGTATTGGATGAGCTGTAACATAGACAGAGGCTAGAAAAAACATCACATTAGGGTAACTCAATATCACAGAAGCTGTTGCTATAGGTATGATGGGAAGCCTTGGCCAGCTCTTACGCTTACAGACTCTGTGCTTCAATACGCCATTATGCAAAGATGTGTAAATGGAAAGAGAAGTATTCCAACAGGATTTGCACATTGTTGAACAGAAAAATGCACCATGAAAATGAATATGAACTGTTTTTGAGTATTATTGAAATGAAAAGACTTAATAGTACAAACTCTGAAAATATATTTGAAACAATAAAACAGCAATGTAAGACAGATTTTGCTAAATAAATGGCAGGGATTAAAATAAAGGCATACATGGTTAAAGACATGCTGACAGCTCAGAAGAACTGATTTCATTTAGCAACCTTAGTGGTGGAGGATAAGGGATACTGCGGTGGTGGTGGTGCGGTAGCGTTGTCACCTCACAGTAAGACGTTGTCCTGTTCGATTCTCAGCTAGAGCGTCTTCTGTGTGGAGACATGTGTGAATGGGTGTACCTTCGTTAAAGGTTGTGCGTCAGGGCTGACAACTCGGCACATAAAAATCTACTGCCAATCATTAGCAGACTGGAGTTCCGCTGTGGCGACCCCTAACCGGGAAAAGCCAAAAGACACAACAAGTGGTGGAGGATAAGAGAAATAAATTGTAAGCATGAGTGGCCAGTGCATGCATGTCAGTCTCAAGGGAAGGGTTTGCATATACCTAACTGCAGGAGTAACACATATGGATTAGAAAGCAGGCATGCAATCCATGTCAGAAAATGGGATGGGAGACGGAAAGCATATCTCTTGCTAAGTACAGCAGGTGTGTTGAAGTGCTGACTATTGTGATAGTCTAGAGTACCAAGTTTGCACCACACCCTCTGCCAAACAGGGGAAGGTGTGAGGAGTCCCTGCAACTCTACTAATTCCATTCAGGTGATGGATAAAAATCTCAGACTGTCACCTTTCATGCTTTGTATTCTTAGATGCTGGGAACTAGGGTTTAGCACATGGATCAGTGAAACATGAAGACTTAATGGTCCCATGGAGTCTTGGATCCACATAATGGAAAAACAGAACGAAATGTTCATGACTACTCATGCATTCCCTGCAGTCATGCTACACCCATTTTCTGTGCATTGACAAGCTTAGGCAAATCAGATGCTTAAACACATAAATTCAACTGCTCTCATAAAGTTTGTATCCTGAAACATCTAGATGTAGGATTTTTTTAATGAGTCGTATAGTGGAGGCTCCCATAACTTAGAATGGGGGGGCTTCATGAAGTTTTTCCAATATAGTTTGCAGACACCTCACCACAACTTGGAATTCCTTCATTTTGATGGAATAAATATACATCTTAATGGGAGAAGAGAAGATATCATGGCTTGTTTCAGAACAGTTTCTGCAATTTTAAACAAAAATAAATGTATTTCATAAATATATAAATATTGCTACAAAGCAAACTGCTAGTTACCTTCTTTACAGAGAGAAAACTATGAAATATACATCAGGAGAAGTTGCATAAATGAGAATGATATAAAACATGCAACACAAAAAAATACATCTGGTAGAAATATTTTGGCAGATCAAATGTTGGAAAACTGTATGGTGCATGTTTGCCTTTCATATTCTGTTGGAAGATAAATAAGTGTAAAATATCCTTTCTGATGTTTCATTTCTTAAATATATATGTCATTGCCTGGCCCAGAGCCCCTGCCTTGTTTCTCAAAAACTAATAAACATGGCTGAGGGCTGTATGCAGTAAAACAGCACTTCATCCTGTGTCTCTTTGGCACAGCAGCTGCAGGGTCAACACAACTGCTAACAAATAAATCAGCGAGGCATTTTTTTTCTCAATGACCTTATGCAAATGAGCTAATGCCAAGCCTTTTTCACATTTCTGTCCAAAGCTGAAGATTTATACAAGCTCAGAGAAGACAAATAGCCCAACACAGGCTAGACTTGGTGATTAACTTGCAAATGGACAGACACTAGTAAAAACTACCCTCAGCACTTTATACACATGCAAAACATTTATCAGTTTATAATTTAAGAGAGCTAAACTTGCACAATTAGTTTGTATGTGTCAAAATGCTCACTATGTCACCTAAGAAATTAGCTGTCAGATTGCCGAGAACATTGTATTATGAACATGAACAAATGCAGCAATTTACCTGACAGAAATGTATTACTTGATCCCTGAAAAATGACAAGAGTTGAGTATTTGGTATCCTGTCACGTCTTATAAAGCTGTTTATATGAGTTAAACATCTAACAAATGACTTCAGGGTGTGTGTGTGACATGGCATTAAGAATTTTGTCAGTGACATAATAGTAGTAGAGTAATACATTTGTACCTTATTATGTTCCTGAAGCATGTTTTACATTTGCACTATGCATTCTGTTCCACCATGTGTCATCCACATGTTACTTGCTTCCAATAAGTTAAACTTCTTAGCTAATAATAAACTAAAAAAGTCAGAGGAGCAACTAAGTAAAGTGAATATCTAATGCGGCTAAAATTAATTAGATACTCCACTCAAAAATACTACTTAGCATAAAAAATGATTATTTTCTGAGCTACTAATGCAGTAAGTCAGACAGCAGTTACTCAGAATGGACTGTCTCTTAATATACGCAACTAACCTGGCAGTTAGAATGTGCAAAGTGTACCACTGTCTCTAAGCACATGGCCCATTCCTCACCTTGTAGCAGACCATCTTAGGCCTGATCCTCCTCCTGTTTTTTTCTAGTTATAAACCTGATTGAGAGGACTGACATGTAAATGAATCATTATTTTAGTGATCACAAAATTATCTTAATTAATCTGGAATTTAGTTTTGCAATTGGTGAAATTACTGATGTTTTAAATAGCAGACAGCTAAGTTTAAATATACTGTTGTTTACTTTAAAGGAAAGTTGTTTGACATTGAGCTGTAAATTTACCTTTTTATGTATTAGAAAGTAATAGGGTCTTTCAATCAGCATAGGATCAGAACATCAGTTTGAGGGCAGTATCTAGAAGAGTGACAAATGCGTAATATGCAACTCTGAAGATGGACGTGGTGCACAGAGGGCAGCATTATATGGCCCAGGTGCAGACCTTAAAATAAATGCTATTTTTCTAGTTATAGTAATACAAGGAATGCTAAAGCTATGTCTTTATGGCTGCCAGTACTATTAGGGAAAACATCTAATAGCAGATGCTTCCAATACTGTCTAAAGAGGAAATGGTGTAAGGAATGAGTGTGACCTCCCTTGCAGCATTAAAGACACATGAGTTATGGATGTCAAGTCTCCACAGCCACATTCAGATCCATGTGCAGCACTTACTGCCAACATCATAGAGAAGATGAATGTTACTTCCGTAGCATGATGAATAGTGACTGACATGGTCTTAGAGCACACTGCACTACTGTCTCCTATATAAGAGCTTTGTTTGCTTATTCAGGCACACTGCACAACTGACATTTGAACAAGAATTTTGTTTACTTGGGTAAACTGCATCACTGCCACCAGAACAGGAGGTTTAGTTTACTAAGAATCACTGCATCACTGCCACCAGAACAGGAGGTTTGGTTTACTAAGAATCACTGCATCAATGCCACCAGAACAGGAGGTTTGGTTTACTAAGAATCACTGCATCATTGCCACTTGAACATGAGGTTTGGTTTACTAAGAAACACTGCATCACTGCCACCTGAACAGGAGGTTTGGTTTACTAAGAAACACTGCATCACTGTCAACTCAACAGGAGTTCTGTATATTCAGGTACACTGCACCACTATCACTCAAACAGGAAATGTGTTTACTCAGGCACACTGCACCACTGTCACCTGAACAAGAAGTTTATTTATTCTGGCATCTGTACCACTGCCACCTGAACAGAAGCTCTGTCAACTCAGTCACAATTCACCACTGACACCAGAACAGGAGTTCTGTTTACTCAGCACACTGTGTCACTGTCACATGGACAGGAGGTTTGTTTACTCAAGCATATTGCACACTGTTACCTGAACAGGAGTTTTGTTTACTCAGACACAGTGCATCCCTGTCACCTGAACAGGAGTTCTGTTTACTCAGGCACACTGCACCACTGTCACCTAAACAAGAAGCTTGTTTACTCAGGCACACTGCACTTCTGTCATCTGAACAGGAGTTCCGTTTACTCTGACACACTGCATTACTACCACCTGAACAGGAGATTTGATTTACTAGGATACACTGCATCACTGTCACCTGATCAGGTGGTTTGTTTACTCAGATACACTGCATCACTGTCACCCGAACAAAAGTTCTATTTACTCAGTCACACTACACCACTGTCACCTAAACAAGAAGTTTCTTTACTCAGGGAGACTGCACTACTGTCACCTGAACAGGAGTTTTGTTTACACAGGCACACTGCATCACTGTTACTTGAACAGACAATCTGTTTACTCAAGCACAGTGCAGCACTTTCACCTGAAAAGGAGATTTGATTACTCAGGCACACTGGACCACTTTCACAGGAAAAGGAGGTTTGGTTACTGGGCTTTCATAATTTCTTTAGAGTTTAACATTAAAGACCAACAATTTTCTAAAATATGATAAATAGAATGTATGTACTAAACCCTAAGAAACAGTCATTTATAGCTATTCACACAGTGTCCATTTGTGAACAGCCTGAGCCATAACATGGCAAAACCTCTTTTGTACATATTTATGTATGTTAAGTCAGCCCCAGCACAGAGCAAACATGCTGGTGTATACTGGCAAATTGTATTAGCATTGACATTACCCCCAAACCTAAATAAATTATTCTGGAGTTTAAAAGTTCATTATTAAATGAAGCAAGCTAGAACTCTAAACATTGCACATGAACAAATTATAATTCCTCATCAGACAGATAACCTGTATAACATGTAATGAAAAAAGAAAATCACCCTTAAGCAGGGGTCACTGAGAATGTACTTTCCTAAATTTATCCCTTTCACATTTCTGTGTTTGAAACATTAGGAAACACACAATGGGATGGTCTGACTCATTGTTATAACATGGACACCATTTTATCAAATGCAATCTACAAATGTTCAGCATTATCCTACTTGTTCTGCTCTGAGGCCACATGTGGGCCTGGGCTGATATGTGGAATGTCTGAATAATGTATACAAGTGACACAGTGGTTTTCAGACAGCGGCATGTGCAGGAAGAAGAGAAATGTCTGAGAAAAAAATGATTATATACAAAGCCCCCCAAGAAAATGTATGGCACATTATTTTCTTATGTACAATATTTACTACTTTTACTTTTTTCTCTGTATATAAAAATACTAACTTAGATTGAGATCATAGACACTATACACCATGTAGTTGTTTACGCTGCTGCGCAATCTTCTTATTGTATTTAATCTATATATGTTCTACATAAATCTCTATGTAATTCAATTTTGTAATTTAATTTTTGTAATTCAAATTGTTAGTTACTTGTAGTGTGGAGCTTTTCTCCCCAGGCCTCCACTGAAAATGGGTTCTGTGTGGTCCAGTACACTTTCCTGGCAACCAAAATGTAAATAAATAAACAAACAAATAAATAAATATTATTACAAGCTTGCATGTCCTTTGTTTTGTTGTATTTGTTAATTTTATTGTATTTATTTATCTTTTGTTAACCAGTTTAGTCCCACTAGGCTAATAGTCTCTTTTCAAGGGATACACAAGGTGGCATTTATAATTTGTCCTGGGCATTAGGGAACTTCCCCTACTTTTTTCTTTAGGGGGACGTGTGTGTGTGTGTTGGGGGGGGGATTGTAAAGTGTTGAGCAGAATGAGAAGGTAAATCTTGTTTGTGCTGCTGTTAATTGAACAGCAGAGGTGTTTATTTCATTAGAGAAGGAGTCAGATGCCAAGAATTACTTGAGAGAGCAGTAAGGTGTGTTGAAGATGGATGAAAAGGCAGTCAAGCCGTTTCAAAGTAGTAGGAAGGCAGCAGATGCAGTGGAGATTGATTTGGAAGAGGTGTTTCAGCAGACGCATTTTTGAATCTAAGGATGTAACACAGCATTTTATGGTTACAATCCTCCAGTTGGAAGGGTTGTGGGATGATATATTTTTGGAGATGGTGGAAGAAAATGAAACGAAAGATGTAAAGGATTTATCTTGGGAAGAAATGATGGATAGAATATAGAAGGAATAACGGCAGCAGAGTGAGGAGATGCAGATAGAGAAGAAACCATACACTGAGATGGTCAGAGAAGGAAAACATGGTAAGTAAGTAGAAGAAATTAAATTTAGAAGGAAAGACTGTTTAAGGTTTGAGATGGAAAGAAGGAAGACGCTGCTATGGACAGATACAGGGTGTTGGACAAAGTTATTAAGACACTCAAGAGTAAAATAAATGGGGTAAGAGCATTGATATATATTTATAAAGAGACTTTTTGTGACATTATTTTCGAGACTGGGCATATAATGGAAAAGGTTATAGATGAATATGAAAAAAAGAAAAACTGTTCACAATGGAACTTATATGTACTTAAGCCCTCTTCTAGGGAACCTAAGAGGAAAAAAATAATATTCAATTCCAAGAAAAATCAAGCAGCAGCAAAAATGGCAAAAGTGTTACCCAAGGCAAATCGACAATGAAAAACACCAATGGAACTAGAGGAGAACCAAGTATTTTTAGCGTAAAATACTTTTAATCACTATTCGTCACAACGACTTCATCAGAAAAAATGAAAAACAACCGTTAACTCACTGTTTAAATACATTAATCATTAAAACAGAGACCAATCAAACCTGTCTAACAATTTACCCTTAAAGTAAAACATCCCACCCATCAAATTGTTTGTTTATACAAGTATACAAATGAACATAAAACATTCATATTATTAAATATTTATTTTTCTATTTTTTAAAAAAACACTTTATATTATCAGTGTCGTTCAAACCAGGGTGTATATAAGAGGCAAGTCTAAGTTGCCATTCTGCCTCCTTTTACTCCACTGTACACTTAAAATCACAACCCCTTATGCCTTTATTCACCAATTCAAGAACTGAAAATGTAAATTTCTTCCAGTTTGTACACACTGCACAATGCTTATATAATGCGTAGTTAGAATTTTTTTGTCCTAATAATATAAATGTGCTCCAGAATACATTTATTCAATTCCAAACTTAGGTTGAAAAAAAAAAACACTTTAAAAAAGCATTTATTGAATCTATGTAATGATGTGCTGAATTTATCAAAAGTATATGATAATAGAGGTTTATGGACTGGGGCATGGAATTGCAATGTGATATTGAAACTGGAAAATTATTATATTGTACATATTCCAAATGTTATTAATGCTGAAGGAGATAGAGGTTTAGTGAGATATTGGGGAAATCCAAAGATGTGATTTTTGTATGGAGAAATGGATCATTTAATTAACAAATGTAAAAAAATGTTTTATATGTGGGGGGGGGGGGTTCAGACATGATGCAAAATATTGTGAACCTAAATGTTATAAATGTTAAAAAGTGGAACATTTGGGAGGCTGTAAAGAAAAAGAAAATGAAGCAGTTTTAGAAATAACAGAGAATGTACTAGAACATGTAATAAAGATAAAGCTATGAAAAAGTACCGATATGGAACAATAAAGTGCTAAAACATTTAAATATAGTAAATGTTGAAGTAGAAGAATCAGGTTTAAGTGAGAATGATGATGCTAAATGGAATATAGTTAGACAAGAAAGAAATTCAAGTGTAAAATGAGTGAGAGAAAGGAAAAGGTAGAATATAGAATACTTAAAAAAGGAATGGGAAAGGATGAATGCATACTATTATTTAAAGCACAGTTAAGTGTAAAGGTTTGTCAATAAATGTGAGCAGTTTTAAATAGTTGGAAAGATGGATAGGGATTTTGCAGTGGTGTAAAAAGTTAGTAATGTTATTATACTAGAAGACATTAGATTTTTGTCAAAAACAGAAAGATATCAAAGAGAAATGTGGTGGGGAAAATGCAATATGGAATTGTGGGAAAGAGACCTGTTCAAGAATCTGTGTATTATATAAAGATACAATTAAAGTGTTAATGTTAGCCCTAGTAATAACTTGTTATGACAGGTAGAATTACTGTTATTAATTTAAGATGGAGAAAATACGTTAAAAGAATTATAGCATTATCTGGTTATGTTATAAAAAACGAAAGGGAAGAAATATTTCGAAAGATAATACAATCTGTAGCAGTTAATATGGAGATATTTGTAATAGGGGACTTTATTTGTAATTTAAGACAACCTAACAAAAAGGCTTATGATGTTAAAGTAGTAAAGTTGCTGTTGTTGTATCTTTCGGCTTTTCCAAGATAGGGGTCGCCACAGTGGAACTCCGGTCCGCTAATGATTGGCAGTAGATTTTTACGTACCAAGTTGCCAGCCCTGATGCACAACCTTCAACGAAGGTACGCCCATTCACGCGTGTCTCCACACAGAAGACACTTTAGCTGAGAATCGAACAGGACAACGTCTTACTGTGAGGCGGACATTATAAAATATGGACAGTTAAAAATATGGAATTTAGAGACTTGGACATATAGAAAAGTTGAGACAAGAACAAAAATAGATTTTTTTTTATTATCAGAAAGTTATGTAATGGTTTCACATGGAGTATTACTGATAGGGTTTTCAGATCATAGGGCAATATGGATTATGGTAAAGAGAAATGATGATTATATAAAAATAGGGAAAGGCATAAAAAGAATAAATGAAGTAAAATGGGATGATAAAGGGAGAAAAGAGGTCATGAAATTATTGCAAAATCATGTAGAAATAACAGAATTTCACAAAAATTGGTCAGAATGGTGGTTAACTTTTAAACTAAAATAGACAAAATGTTATATGACATGAGAAAAAGAGAAACTATATAAGTAAAAGAGGAATTGTAACAATTTAAGTAATGATATGATTGAGTGCATAGAGAAGAATGATGAGAACCTTTTTGGTAAGGAACAGAAAATACATGAAATGAATAAGGAAAAATAGAGCATTTATTGTATAAACAAAGATATTTTTTGAAAGGAAGAAAAGAAGAAATTGCCCCATATTTAAGTAAAATAAAGAGAATAATAGCATAATACGGGAAATGAAAGATTCATCGTGTAAGATACATAGCACACAAGAAAAGATTACGAATATAGTAGAAAACATATTAGGACAGTATTTAAAGAACAAAGAAGTAAGACATGGAAGAAATGGAAGGTACACACCTTTTCAGACATAGAGAATAAGGATTTAGAAAAATAGATAGAAATATAAGAAATAGAACAGGATAGAAAGGAATTAATTTAGATTCTGCAGCAGGACCAGGGGAACAGAATATAAGATGTATAAAAATCTGACTGGAACAAAACATCATTTATAAAAACTCAGTTTCTGAAGAAGTTCCTAACCAAATTGAATGAAAACGCTTAAACTGATGTGTTTTTGGATGTAATAAACTCTGGTTCGTGATTCCTGAGTGGCGTTTTTTCTTGTTAAGAAAGTAGAAATGTAAAAAACTTATAGACGTCAAGATTTTCTCTGGAGATTCTCTATACAAAAGCTACCAGTGAATGTGAATATGCCATAAAACAGCATTAAAGAGAGAGTTTGACTATACTGTGGTGAATTAGAAACATGTGAACCAGTTGTTATACAATGTAAAGGTGTAAAAATGTTATGGGAAAAGATTATAAAGAAAAAATATGGGAATTATTTTAAAGATGTAAGCAATTTAAATATGGACATGATTGAATTTGTTTACTATATATATATATATATATATATATATATATATATATATATAAAAACAGGTGGAAAATTTTAATAAAATGTTTGCCATATTATGGATAATCTGGAATCAGAGGATTAAGAAAATCATGTTTAGTGAAAAATGAGGCTTAACAATAATGTTGAAAAAAATAAGGTTTTGGTTATGGAATCTGGAGTGCAGGTGGCCAAAAAAGTAATAAGTATGTGTTATGATGAAGTAAAATGAAAAAGGAAGATGTGATTTCTAAATAATATATATATATATATATATATATATATATATATATATATGTATGTATTGGAAATAGTTGAAAATATGTATATAGAATGTAAATAAGTACTAATGTAAATAACGTATGTGATTGTATAAAATACTTATGGATTATGTAAATAAAGAGCCCCTACTCTTGTGGTTGTTGTATAGGGGAAGTTTGTTCAACCAGAGCTCCTTGCTTCCGGTCTGGGTGCAGTGGCAACTCAGAGAAGCAGGGAGAAGAAATAGAGCGTTTCATGAGTAGATGAGCTGGTTTCAATTCAAAAAAAGTGATTCTTTTGTGTTAGAAGATATGGTTGATGTGCAAAATGACAATGTTGCAGTGCCTATGTCTGAGGGTCAGCCTTGTGATTCAGATGCAGGCAAACCTTAGCAGGAAGGAATTGCAAGCAGTGATAATAATGCGAAGGTGGTTGAGCCTTCTCAAGAGTGTTGTGTTGGCAGTGGATTCAGAGAATATTTTTCAACAGAATCTTTTCAAGGAAGAAGAATCCACACAAGAATATGTTTTTACAGCCCTCCAATCCGGAGGTTTGTGGGATGGCTTACTTATGGACTTGGCAAACGTGAGTGAGCCTGAAAGCAGGAAAGATATTTCCTACAGAGAAATAATGGATAGAATACAGAAAGAAGATATTCAACAATTAGAATCAACAGTGAAAAAATTGTATGCAGAGATGGTAAAAATAAGTGTCTATATTTCCAAATGAAAAGATGAAATAACCAGCAATGATAACGTCGACACATATACACTGAACACTACATAACCCAAAACACATAATAGTCGAAGTTCAAAATGTCGAATTTCCATAGTTGGCCAACATTGCGTGCCTGGGTAGCTAGTGAAGAACTAAAGTAAATAAAGTAACTCCTAACCATGTAACGTGAACGACATATACTATAACATAAAGAAAAGGCCCAGTAGTGCTACACCCTACAGAACAAACAAATAAAGTGATACTTAACTAAATTAAGGAATTCCGATGTGATCGATGTGTATGACATCCATGATAAATATCGTTACAATTTTAAATGCATAGCCATCGCAGTCAGGGAATCTTGTAAAGTATATTGTCTTTCTAGAGTTTTTCTTTTTTAGGTGAAGGGGGGGGGGTAGCCTGATATAAGCTGTAATCTCAATTCAATAACTCTGTTTTGCTCACATACTAAAATGGTAAGGACAGCCGGAATATCTGAACTCTGTCTTCCAAGCAAACATCTATCTTTGATGTAATTTTGTGTACGAGCTAGTGACATATCATGTAAACAAGATATATTCCAAAAACACACTGGGAAAATAGGAGGGAAATATGAACAAGATGATAAACGAGTTTGCTGTTTACAAGCACATCCCAAAACATATACCACTGAAAAATATATTATGAGTTGCTTTCCTGCAGCTGGAAAAATGTCAGACAACTTGTTAAATGCACTCAGTATGTCTTCCTCCTTTTAAAAAGACAATGCTCGTAACTTTTTTACTACATGTTGGAATGAGACAGACTTCCCATAAAGTGTAGCCAACTCCAAAGATTGTACTTTTCACCATACACTTTGTACAAAGTGAAATAAGCAACCTTTACATGCTACATTACCAAAATTATTGTTTCCACTTTTGATTGCTGCCATTTCAAAGTCACAAAGTATATATTTAACTTTCACATGCAGGTCTGCAGAAGTCAACAACTGAAACACACATTCCCACAAAAAATTATATAATTTGTATGACTTCTTACTCATAAGGCAGTATACAAGAGGTAAACACTTTCTAAAAAAACACCAAGGAGATGTTAAAACACACCAGACTACAAACCCAGTGAAAGAGATGCCATAAATCTTGTATTAAATAGTTTATTCACACTGAATAACACTCTGGCGCTTCGGCACAACCTTCCTGGAATTACAAAATATGCCACACCATTCATACATATATATATATATATATATATATATATATATATATATATATATATACACACACATATATTCGCTTAAATACAATTAAACAATCATCTAGTCAACCATCAATTAAAATAATTATATATACATTTTAAAGAAACACTGTCCAGTTACATTCACTATTTAGACCTGCTGGAGATAGTGTATTAAATTTTAAGATATAGAGAGTTTCTTTGTACAATCATTTCTTTTTTATTAACACTTCATCATTTCTGAAATATGTTCCAAAATACAAGCTTTTAACAGTGAAAAGTCACTACTATGACAAGTAAAAAAAATGTAAAGCTATAGGGCTCATAGCATTATTATTCTTTATGTCTCTAATGTGTTCTTGCAACCGTAGCATGAATATTCTTTTAGTCTCCCCTATATAAAACAAATTACTGGGGCAAGGCAGAGCATATACCACTGATTTAGTTATACATGAAAAAGCAGAAGTGGAACAGAATTTTACACCATTTATTTTTTCAAAACATTTGGTAATGTTGGGGCAAACCGAACACCTTCCACAAGGGAAGGTGCCACATTCACCAACCTGTAGGTTTAATTTTTCACCAGGTGAAACAAATCCATTATGTACCACCATGTCTTTAATAGGTTCATAGGTTCATAGGTTCGTACTAGGCTATCTGCCCTAGGGCATTTATAAGCCTAGCCAGAGTGTGTGTGGCTTTCACCACCCCTTAGGATGAGAATACTACACCCTTTTAGGGTTTAGTTTACTGTGCCTCTGTCTAGTAGTGACACAGAGATGACCCCCGGGGTAAACCTACGATCTCCCATCCACTCGTCGAGATTTCTCTTGAATAGAGTTAGTGAGGGGCTCCGCCTAACATGGATTGGGATTCTGTTCCAGAGTGTAGGGAGCCTCTGGGTTATGAATCTGTCCCTCCAGCACATCCTATTTATTTCTGTGTTGAGGTTTAAGTCTCTTGCTCTCGTGGCTCTGGTGGATTTGGATTTACTGAGGTGGAGCATGTCCATCAATTCCGGATTGGACATGGCCTTGTACGTCAGGCACAGATCACCTCTGAGTAGGTGGTATGCGACTGAATAGAGCTACAGTTTTTTCAGTCGGGCAGCATATGACATATGTTTAAGACCCTTTATCCTCTTGGTGAGGAACTTTTGGGGTCTTTCCAACTGCTGCAGGTGTCGGGTAAGATACATCCCAAATGGGGCATTGTACTCAATCATTGGCCTGATAAGAGAAGAGTACAGGGGCACAATGACCTCTCTTGATCTAGATGTGAAACCCTTCATGATAAGGTGGGCAATATAGAAGGTCTTCCTAACCACTTTGGCAATGTGAGTGTCAAATGAGAGGTTACTGTCAACCTGGGTCCCTAGGTCCCTGATTACCTCTTCCATACTTAATGGGTTACCACCTATGTGGTAATTTGTGGGTACCTTGTTTTTCCCAAAGGGTATGACTATACATTTTTTGGCGTTCAGTTTAAGGCCATGGCTCTGGCACCAATTATCCGTTTCTATGAGGCCTCTCTGAAGGATGTTTGTGTCTGCTGGAGTATCAATTATGGCACTCAGTTTGCAGTCATCTGCGAACTTTGTCAGCCACAATCCTCCTATGTTTGCCTGTACCTCGGAAAAATAAATTCCGAACAAGAGGGGTCCCAGGACTGAGCCCTGTGGGACACCGCTTGTGACTGGCTTAGAATCTGACATAGCTCCAGCAACTCTGACCCTGTGGGTTCTGTCCTTGAGCCAGTTTGCAACCCATCTTGTGACATATGGGTTTACATTTAAGCTGGTGAGTTTGTCTATGATGCCCGAGTGGGGTATTGTGTCAAAGGCTTTTGCAAGGTCAAGGTAGGCTGTGTGAACTGCCTTACCCTCATCAATGGCCTTAGTGACTGTTTCAAAAAAGTCGATCAAGTTCAAAAGGCAGAATCTGCCTTTGACAAAGCCAAATTGGGTAGGATCCAATGTCTGTAGGTCCCCAATGTCTTTGTTTATGAGTTCCATAATGATCCTCTCCATAGCTTTGCAGACCAGGCTCGTTAAGCTTATGGGGCGGTAATTTCCAGGGTCCGTAGAAGCACCGCCTTTGTGAAGTGGGACCACTGTTGCCATATGACACTCTTTGGGTACGTATCCTGTAGTAAGGCTAAGATTAAACAGCAGCCTTATGTGTGGGTTTAGTTCCTCTTGGAGTTCATGTAGCACACAGCCCGGGACACCATCCGGTCCCATTGATGCTGTGTTTTTAGCTTTAGAGAGGGCGGCTCTCACCTGGGCATCTGAGATGTTAGGGAGGCTACATTCTACTGGGATAGTTTTTTCTCCTTTTGGGGGGGAGGGGGAGGAGAAATTTGCACTGAACCTGTATGCCAGAATGTTGGCAATGTCAGTGGGTTCAGTGTATTTTGTGTCATTTTGGACTAACTCTGAGCATATCTGGGAGTTTCCACCCAGGTTTCTAACATAGCTAAAGAAGGCCTTGTGATTGTCTTTTGTGTCTTTTGCGATTTTTCTCTCAAAGTTGGCCTTAGATGTTTTTATGAGTGATCGTAGTTTTTTGCTAGTACTGATCAGAGAGCCTTCCCTTTTAGGGATTTTGCTCTGTCATGTAGTAGCTTCCTCCTCCTGTTGTAGAGTTTGTTTATGGCTGGGGTCCACCAGACCAGGCACCTGCCTTTGGGGGAATGGGTATTGGTTTTATTTGGGATTGCATGATCCATGCATTCTTGAAGGTGCCCGTAGCAGGCATTTGCAAAGGATTCAGCAGTGAGGGTTGTGGTTTCCATTGGCCCAGGGGCCTTGAAGGATACCACTTCAGTCTTAAGAAGTGTGAAGTTGGCTTTTGAGAAGGTCTTCACTGTGGTCTTTTGTGCAGGGAGTGGGGGTGGGATGTGGATTTCCAGTAAGATTAATTTATGGTCTGATCTTACCAAAGAGGGATATACTTCCGGTGTGGAGCATTTTGTCCCCATGTTTGTGATGATCAGGTCTAGTATATTGTCTCCTCTTGTGGGAATGGTGACCAGTTGTTCCATTGTATTTGAGTTTATGAATTCTAGGAACCTTTGGGCTAGGGTGTTGGGGCTTGAGTAATGTTCCCAGTCTATGTTTGCGTAGTTGAAGTCTCCCAATATGATGGTATTTGGAGAGACATTCATACTCTCCAGTGTCTTCAGGAAGGCTGTGTGGGGTTCCTGAGTTTGAGAGGGTGGTCTGTAGCATGCTACAAACTGTAAGGTAGTTTTGCCTATGGTTAGTTGCACCTGGATGGTCTCCGATGCTTCGTGCGTTGCCACTAACCTGGAGGTGTGGGTATCTTTGATGAATATGGATACTCCCCCTCCTTTTGTGGTTCAGTCCAAGTTTTGGGGCCGGAAAGCATGATATGAGGTAAAACCTGATAGTGCTGGGGTGCTCTCAGGAGCCTTGAACCAGGTTTCAGTCACTGCACAGGCATCAATGTTCTCCATACTGAGGAGGGCTTCTAGGGCATGCATCTTGAGGTTTAGACTTCTGGCATTGAGCAGCATTACCCTTAGTTTTTTTCCACTTATGTTTTCTAGGGAGGTAAGTTTGTCATTTGAGCCTTGCCTAAAAAAGGCACTATAGGGGTGGCAAGAGCCTTGGCCAATATCCGGAAGCCCAGGGGTGACAGGTGCAAGCCATCCCTTGTGAAGCAGCGTGGCTTGTCAAGCATGTCATCCCAAGCAGACAGACATTGGATCCCCTTAGAATGACACCATTAATTAAGCCAATTGTTAAAACTGATCATTTTGTCTTTCTACTGTGGCATCATTCTTGGTGAGGGTAAGATGCTGCTCAGGGTCAGGGTCATACCGGCCTGGGCTACATAATCAGAGAGCTCCTCTATGTCTCTTTTCATGTAGTCCAGGGAGGTACATCTCAGGTCATTCACACCGGCATGTATAATGACTGAGTCATATTTGTACTTGCTGTGGAGTGACCTGAGTGCTTATGTTATGTGGCGGATTCTAGCTCCCGACAGGCAGCTTACTGTGACCTTTTCCTTGTTCAGTCTGGTGAGCGGGACATCAGTGTGTCTGACTATGGAGTCACCTATTATAAGTGTGTCTGGCATGTTGTTTGGCCTTAAGGGCTGTGACTGTTTAGCACACTGACTTTCTGAACTATGTGTTGCATGTGCTATGTCTTGAGGTGGCGGTTGCTTGGGTGTCTGCTTTGGAGGCATCTGTTGTTTTGGTAGATTTTTAATCAGCGCCTCCGAGTATGTTGTTGTGTGTTTATGTGTTTGGTTTGCAGTTGTGATAGTTCTATGTGAGACTGGGTTTGTGATGTGCGTGGTTACCTTCTCCTCCTGACTGGTCTTGCCAGTACTGAACTGAGAGAGCTCAGCCTCCAGTTTGGCTATGTAGTTGCATCTCTCGCATATATTTGTATTTGTTGGGAGGAGGAGAGGGTTGTCTGTGTACATGAGGCAATTGTAACATTGTCTCAAGATTCCCAGATTCACAAGCTGAACAGGAGAGGATGCCAGCAACTGACCCTTCGACATGATAGAAATAGTGAAAAAGATTGCTGTGTAACTGAGTCAGAAAGGACCTATAGGGAAATGGGTACTCAAGGGAATTTAGGTGAATGAAGTACTTTCTTTTGTTTAAGAGTGCTTTACCTGTATAAAAAATGCTTTAGGAGCAAGTGCTGAGCTTTTCAGATAGAGTATAGGCTGTTTAGATTGCAAGTAGAACAGTTCTAAGGGAAAAATTGAAGAGCAGACTTTACGGAGCCAGAAATAGTTTAAACTTGATTAACCGGCGTTGCCCGATGCTGCTCTATGAGCAACTTCGCGCTAAAATGCGCTAAAGCGCGCAAAAGCAGGCTTTATAGCAGGGGGTTGGAAAGAGCCAGGAATTGACCCAAAATGGCCAATAAACTACAAGTTGCTGGGCTGGAACCAATCCTCTAGGGACAAATAGGTTGCTCAGTGCTCCCCACTCCCACTGGTGAACAAAGAAGCTTCCTCTTATCCAAATAAGGGTATGGCTAGCACAGGAACTAAGACAATGCCCAGAGATCAACAAAATCTGAAGACTGGACTATTCTAGTTCAGAAAAGCGGGAAAACAAGGATATTTTTTTTTTCTTTTTTCACAGAGAAGGGAGAAAAAGACACAGTAACAACAGTAAATGCAATAAAATGGCTAGCGCACTTTGGTGTGTTAGCCTAACAAGTAAATTAAACAAAAAATAACTTTTTAAAGTGCTAACAGTATAAATTCAACACAAGAACAGTAAAAACAAAATGCAGAGCTATTTTTTAAGTGAAATGCAGTCGAGATGCAGTACTTTAAGCAAAAGCCAGAAAAAATACTTATAAATCCAAGAAAGTCACTCTTTCACTCTCTGCTGCTTGTAGAACTCTGCAGGACACCACGAGGAGCTGTGCTGAGTCTATTACAAGTAAAAAAGCTCGCAAAAGCGGGCTTTATAGCAGGGGGTTGAAAAGAGCCAGGAATTGACCCAAAATGGCCAATAAACTACAAGTTGCTGGGCTGGAACCAATCCTCTAGGGACAAATAGGTTGCTCAGTGCTCCCCACTCCCACTGGTGAACAAAGAAGCTTCCTCTTATCTAAATAAGGATATGGATAGCACAGGAACTAAGACAACGCCCAGAGATCAGCAAAATCTGAAGACTGGACTATTCTAGTTCAGAAAAGCGGGAAAACAAGGATATATATATATATTTTTTTTTTCACAGAGAAGGGAGAAAAAGATACAGTAACAACAGTAAATGCAATAAAACAGCTAGCGCACTTTAGTGTGTTAGCCTAACAATTAAATTAAACAAAAAATAACTTTTTAAAGTGCTAACAGTATAAATTCAACACAAGAACAGTAAAAACAATATGCAGAGCTGTTTTTTTAAGCGAAATGCAGTCGAGATGCAGTACTTTAAGCGAAAGCCAGAAAAAATACTTATAAATCCAGGAAAGTCACTCTTTCACTTTCTGCTGCTTGTAGAACTCTGCAGGACACCACGAGGAGCTGTGCTGAGTCTACAAGTAAAAAAGCGCGCAAAAGCGGGCTTTATAGCAGGGGGTTGAAAAGAGCCAGGAATTGACCCAAAATGGCCAATAAACTACAAGTTGCTGGGCTGGAACCAATCCTCTAGGGACAAATAGGTTGCTCAGTGCTCCCCACTCCCACTGGTGAACAAAGAAGCTTCCTCTTATCCAAATAAGGGTATGGCTAGCACAGGAACTAAGACAAAGCCCAGAGATCAGCAAAATCTGAAGACTGGACTATTCTAGTTCAGAAAAGCTGGAAAACAAGGATATTTTTTTTTTTTTTTCTTTTTTCACAGAGAAGGGAGAAAAAGATGCAGTAACAACAGTAAATGCTATAAAACTGCTAGCGCACTTTAGTGTGTTAGCCTAACAATTAAATTAAACAAAAACAACTTTTTATCGTGCTAACAGTATAAATTCAACACAAGAACAGTAAAAACAATATGCAGAGCTGTTTTTTAAGCGAAATGCAGTCGAGATGCAGTACTTTAAGCAAAAGCCAGAAAAAATACTTATAAATCCAAGAAAGTCACTCTTTCACTCTCTGCTTTCACTTTCTACTTCTCTTAAAAGAGATATTTACAGTTCTACAAAGATCTGTTACCCCTTCCATATTAATTAAATAGGGCCAATAATATCCAATGACATCAATGACTTTCTCACTTATGATATTATATACAGTAACTAAATAAACTTTTCTACACTCCTGCACAGTATTAAATTCTCTGTTATTATTTATCTTATTTACTAAAGGCCTATTATGAAGTAAGCTAGTATCTATTATTTTATGAAGGGCATCTAAAATAAGACTTTCTAGTTTCTCCAAATCTCACCAACGCATGAATGCTATACAGCACTCTTCATTAAAAACACACCATCCATAAACCAGATATCAGAACAGCATAAATCCTGTAGAAAACACTTGAATGTTTTTATGCACATCTACCATACATGTCTGTATGAATGTACCTTGCTTTAATGGATAACTAGTTGCACTTACAGCACTAAGAGGTCCGCATCTCCTTCCTTCTCACTCTCTTCACTTGCTGTAACATTGAGTGCCTACTAGGCAGACTTAAAGTACTCTCCACAGATGTACTAGCAACAATATTGTCAACTACTAATGCTGGAGTGTCCCTAGAAATATGTACAGTTTCTTTCAAATTATGACAAGCTACATATCTTTCCACTTCAGCCACACCTGACGGGTGATGGTGTGACACTGACTTAACAAGCATTTCTCCATCTGGCGTTTTTTACAGTGACTGCTCTACCTTTACACTTTTTTGACTGTTTGAATCTACAGCACCAATAATGTCTGTCTTTCAATGTTTTCTCTAGTTTACACAGGTAACCATCTATATTTATCATTTGTCTATTCTTTGGGAATGTGCTAGCCATTGTAACAGATGACAAAATGTCAAACACACAACTATGTGTTAGGGTAGTTGACTTTTATAGTGTGAGTGCACAATGTTAAAAGTAAAGAAAAGCATAAAATTTGCAGATACATAATTTACTATTCCAAAACTAAATTATTGTATAGTTAGAGTGTTCTTTCAAAGTTTTTTTTATATTTATTTTAATACATACCGTATCTTCATTATTATATTTCTTTATCATTGTGACTATGCCAGTACCAGAGGCGTGATATAATGCACAATAGTAGAAGACGTTAGTCAACTATGACAGTTCAAAGGATTTAATTCGATATTTACTTGGTGAACCACAGTTATTGCACTTCGATGTATATGTGTCGACGTTATCGTTGTCTGTTATTTCATCTTTCAATTTGGTAATACAGACACAAAATAATAGTGGAAAAATAAAAGGAAGAGAAGGAAAAGACTACTACTAGGAAAAAAGAAATCATTTACAGTGAGAATAGAAAAAAAGAAGATAGTGAATTTGACAGATATAAGGTATAGCATGAAATAATCGCACCTTTAGGAACTAAAGCGAGTGAGGTAAGAGCCTTTCTACATATAAACAGACATATTGTATCATTATTTTTGAGACTGGTCAACTGAAGGAAACGTTTTTAGGTGAATGTGAAAAAAAGAAGTGTGTGCCTTGGAATCTTCCCCGTATCATCCTAAACATCCCTGTCCACAGCATACTACCCAGATGTGAAAGCAGTCATAATTTTATAAAACCATTGTCTAAGCAGCAAGACTCCTATCAAAATGCACTTTTTCTAGAGTTCCAGTTGGATGGGGCTGTATAACATCCAGTTCTGGACAAGATGGCTGTGAATTCTAGCCTTGAACTGAGACTGTGGTCCTAATCTTAAAAAGCAACAGTGGAGTGCAGTATAGATTGTACTGATGAGCATGCAGTCTTTTAAATGCATACTCTATTCTTGTGAGTATCCAGTATGGAAATAAAATAGTGCAGGCTACCACTTGGCAATGAAATGAGAAATGTTCCTATCTTGACCAATATGTCTGTTCCCATACAATGGTGCATATGTTCTCCATGTAGCATCTAGAAGAGAATGTTTGCTGCTAGCTACCTGTCAGTCACTTCACTGTTAATCTTATTCTTATGTAGAAACCATATTGGGATACACTGTGTGAAAAGCACTACATAAAACATAGTTTGTGTTTAATTTGGTTGTAATCCTTTTTCATGTGCAACCATTTGTTTCACATACCTGCAGTCCTTCTCTTATTCTAGGGTGACAGAACCCAATTTACTGGATCGTCCGTTAATACACTTTGCTGTTATCCCTACCTCACAGAATGTGGTTGTTCCCTGGCTTAAGAGGGCAGTGCCTCTTGTCTTTTCATCATCTTGCTTGCTGCTTTCATAATGCAAAGTTGGAACTTTCCTGCATTATTGGGCTGGGTCTCTTTCTTCTCTTCTTTGTAAGTAAGTAAATATTGTGTTACTGCTGCTAATGCTGCAAACAGGCTGAGTGCAGTATGTCCATTTATTAATTGTACACATTTTGCATTAGCATGACTTTTCTGAGCAAAAATGAACTGCAAACTATGAAACTCTAATATCAAGCATTAGTGTCAAACTGTAATCCTCATTGATTTACTAGAAAATTAAAAGTTTTACAGCAGATGGACATGGTAAAAATATGCACAAAATCAAGGGTGTTCTGCAAAAATCATGGACAGATGAAAGGTAAGATTAGGCAGAATCAGAAACAATTAAGCGTTATGGACTTTATCCTGCACATGATGTGCTTGTGGGACAACAGAAAAAGTCTTCACATTTGTTTTCAAATAGAAGGAATGAAGAATGCATATGGGCTTTGAAGTTTGGATTAACGAACCACATGTAACTGACCTTAAAATTGAAAATTAGACATAAAAATATAAGTAAAACTGCCCAATCTGAAAATGGTCTTTCTGTATGCTGACTAGGTAATCAGTTCTGCTGACCCCTCATGTGATATCAGCATGACAACAAGGAAGGAGAGCTTCTTGCAAAGTAATCAGTGAGTAAATATATAAATATGTATTTGCAAATATGTACTTTATGTGGAGCTTTGCGCCTCGCGCCTTTGCTGAAAATGGACTTGCACTCAGTTGAACTTTCCTGGTAAACAAGACAATAGATAAATGAAGGGAGAATATATTATGGCTATAGATGGCATTTTTTTGGAATAGATCTTCCTCAAAAGGAAAATAGCGGATGCAAACTTGAATGACAGACAGGCAGCTAAGGTCAGCAACTACACTGCATTTGCATTTTGAGAACATTAAGGCTCCTTTGATTTTGTCAGTTTATACACGATCCAAGTCAAACTGGGCAGCTAAGGGTTTTCAAGCCTCTCTATTTTCACCAGGCTTTTGTGATCAAATATATCATAGCATATAAAGTAATCAGTGAAGAAAACTGATATTCTCTATCAAAATCAAAAAATCAGGTTAACATAAAGCATAACACACAAAAGGGTCAACAGAACTCAGAAGTGGGGTCAGCAAAGGTGAAGATATAACTCTGTTTAATCCATCTGTAGCAGTATTGAATCTTAAATCTAACGTTTACCTCAGGTGCCATTCATTTTTACTGTGGTATATGCTACAATTAGCCTGCTGGTTTCAGAGTAAAGGACTGCAGAAAGAAGAGGATCTGAAAACACCAAACTCCACAGTCTCTTTAACTTAAGAACTATTATCAGTGCACAAGAAAACTTCTACCTGCCACATGTGTAGAGCAGTGTATCCTTACATCATATTCTTTCGGCTGTTCCTGTTAGGGGTTGCCATGCGGATCATCTGTTTCCATTTCTTCCTGTTCTCTGCATCTTGCTCTATCACACCAACCACCTGCCTGTCCTCTCTCACCACATCCATAAACCTTATCTTAGGCCTTCCTCTTTTCCTTTTACCTGGTAGCTTCATCCTTAGCATCTTTTTCCCAATATACTCAACATCCCTCCTCAGCACATGTCCAAACCAACGTAATTGTACCACTCTGGCTTTGTCTCCAAACCTTCCAACCTGGGCTGACCCTCTAATATACTTATTCCTAATCCTGTCCACCCTCATCACACCCAGCGCAAATCTTAACATCTTTAACTCTGCCACATCCAGCTCTAACTCCTGCCTTTTTGTCAGTGCCACTGTCCCCAACCCATATAACATAGCTGGTCTCACTACCCTCTTGTAGACCTTCCCTTTCACTCTTACTGGTACTCATCTGTCACAAACCACTACTGACACTCTTCTCCACCCACCCCATCCTGCCTGTACTCTCTTCTCCACCTATCTTCCACAGTCACCGTTACACTGAACTATTAATCCCAAGTATTTAAACTCATCCACCTTCGCCACCTCTACTCCTTGCATCCTCACCATTCCTCTATCCTCCCTCTCATTCACACACATATATTCTGTCTTAGCCCTGCTGACCTTCATTCCTCTTCTCTCTAGAGCGTATCTCCATCTCTACAGGGTCTCCTCCACCTGTTCCCTACTGTCACTACAGATCACAATGTCATCTGCAAACATCATAGTCCACGGGGACTCCTGTCTGATCTTGTCTGTCAACCTGTCCATCACCACTGCAAATAAGAAAGGGCTCAGAGCTGATCCTTGATCTAACCCCACCTCAACCTTGAATGCATCCATGACTCCCACCGCAGACCTCACCGCTGTCACACTACCCTCGTACATATCCTGTACCACTCTTACATACTTCTCTGACACTCCTGACTTCCTCATACAATACCACAACTCCTCTCTTGGCACCCTGTCATATGCTTTCTCTAAGTCTACAAAAACACAATGCAACTCCTTCTGACCTTCTCTGTACTTCTCCATCAACACTCTCAGAGCAAACATCGCATCTGTAGTGCTCTTTTCCGGCATGACACCATACTGCTGATCACTAATCATCACGTCCCTTCTTAACCTAGCTTCCACTACTCTTTCCCATAACTTCATGCTGCTACTGATCAATTTAATCCCTCTGTAGTTACTACAGCTCTGCACATCACCCTTATTCTTAAAATTGGTACCAAAACACTTTTTCTCTATTCCTCAGGCATCCACTCACTTTCCAAGATTTCATTAAAAAATCTGGTTAAAAACTCCACTGCTATTTCACCTAAACACCTCCATGCTTCCACAGGTATGTCATCTGGACCAACAGCCTTTCCATTCTTCATCCTCTTCATAGCTGTCCTTACTTCCTCCTCGCTAATCTGTTTCACTTCATGATTCACTATCCCCACATCATCCAACCTTTTCTCCCTCTCATTCTCTTCATTCATCAGCCCCTCAGTGGGCTCTTTCCATCTCCTCAACACACTCTCCTCGCTTGTGAGTATGTTTCCCTCATTATCCTTTATCACCTTTACCTGCTGCACATCTTTCCTAGCTCGGTCCCTCTGTCTAGCTAATCGGTACAGGTCCTTTTCTCCCTCCTTAGTGTCCAACCTTTCATACAACTCTTCATATGCCTTATCCTTAGCCTTCGCCACCTCTCTCTTTGCCATGCACCTCATCTCCTTATACTCCTGTCTACTTTCTTCATCTCTCTGACAATCCCACTTCTTCTTTGCCAACCTCTTTCTCTGTATACTCTGCTGTACTTCCTCATTCCACCACCATGTCTCCTTGTCCTCCTTCCTCTGTCCAGATGTCATACCAAGCACCTTTCTAGCAGTCTCCCTTACTAGCTCTGCTGTAGTTACCCAGCTATTTGGTAACTCTTCACTGCCACCCAGTGCCTGTCTTAACTCATCCCTGAACTCCACCTTACAATTACCCTTTTTCAATTTTCATCATTTGATCCTTGGTGCTGCCCTCAGACTCCTCCTCCTCTTCTTGATCACCGTTATCCTACAAACCACCATCCTATGTTACCTAACTACACTTTCTCTGGTCATCACTTTACAGTCTCCAATCTCCTTCAAACTGGCCCTCCTACATAAGATATAATCCACCTCTGTGCATCTCCCTCCACTCTTGTATGTCACCCTATGCTTCTCCCTCTTGTTAAAATACTTATTCACCACAGCCATGTCCATCCTTTTCGCAAAATCCACTACCATCTGACCTTCTGCATTCCTTTGTTTAACACCATACCTACCCTTTACTTTCTCATCCCCTCTGTTCCCTTCACCAACATGCCCATTGAAATCTGCTCCAATCACCACTTTCTCACCCTTGGGTACAGTCATCACCACTTCATCCAACTCACTCCAGAATTTTTCTTTCTCATCCATCGCACACCCAACTTGTGGAGCATATGCACTAACAACATTCATCATTACACCATCAATTTCCAGCTTCATAAACATCACTCTATCTGACACTCTTTTCACCTCCAAAACACTCTTAGCATACTGTTCCTTCAGGATAACTCCTATGCCATTTCTCCTCCCATACACACCATGATAAAACAATTTGAACCCACCTCCGATGCACCTAGCCTTACTCCCCTTCCATCTGGTCTCTTGCACACACAATATACCAACCTTCCTTCTGTCCATCGTATCAGCTAGCTCTCTCCCTATACCAGTCATACTGCCAACATTCAAAGTTCCGACCCTCACTACCAAAGTCCTAGCCTTTCTCCTCTCTTCCTGTCTTCGGCCATGCCTTCTACCTCTTCTCCTCGTTCGGCCAACAGTAGCCCAATTTCTGCCAGCACCCTGTTGGCTAACAGTACTGGTGGCAGTTGTTGTTAACCCGGGCCTCGACCGATCCAGTATGGAAATATATACTGGTGTTCGCATGACTTATTTAGCAAAGTTTTACACAGTGTATCATTACAGTGATATGTCATCGGCATGTATCTTTACTTTTCAGTAGGCATTTCCTTTAAGGTCACACAGATTCCCTCACTTATGTATTTAATTATCCAAATAACCTTTCCTTACTTAAGCCACCATACTGGCAATGTTTTTTTGTATGGAAAAAAAAAATCTTGAAATAATTTCATTGTGTTGGTGCAACACCTCAGTTACGCACTTGGAGTCTTCCAATTAAAACTATATGACTAAGACTGACCCTCTTTAATTTGGTATTATTTTTAATGAAGTATCAGATGCAGTTGAGGTAATAACTAGAGAAACATCATGTTTGGATATCTCTAAGGCACATAGTACACACCCTTAAGGGTAATATGGGTAAACTCACTCAACTAAACAGTAACAGTTACACAGTCTACTTGGTAAACCATTGAATGAAGAAGAGAATTCAACAAACAAGCAGGCTACCTACCCAAGCCTACACAGTGTGGGCTCCCTTGGAGGTCTGTAATAGAATTAATATCACTTGTTAGGTTAATTATATATATATATATATATATATATATATATATATATATATATGCATGACATTAAACACAAGGGCTGCAAAAATAGTGCAGGTTAGATTGAAGTGAATAAAGATCTGATCTAGAACTTACAACCTCATTCTTAATTGTGTAAACTATTGTTTGCTACATATTGGAAACAAAATAATTTTACTTCTATAGAGTTCATTGAGTATGTCAATAATAAAATTTAAAGCCAATTTCCATCATTTAAAACATGCCATCTAATACAGCCTGAGAAAGTTTGGAGGTTGATAGGGAAGAGACAACTTGGAAAACAAACTACTCAGACAGACCTGAGGACATATTTTTGCTCCCAATACATACTCCTGAGAGTAGTTCTGTACTTAATGTGCACTTCTGCCTGTCCAGATTTTACTGAACTCTTTTATTAGAATGTATGACAAGTACAGCCAGTACAGGATGCTTTAGCCTTCTGCTAAAACACACAAATGACAGAAAACGTAGGTAGATACATTACTTAATTGGATCCCTACAGACATACTGAGACTCGTGACTGCAATTCTTACAATTATGCAAACAATATGAAAAAATAGCCAAATATCAAATATCAAACATATCTGATATCCCTTAAAAATGATTTTTGCATGGGTGCAAAGCCTCCTGTACCCTGAATGTGGGGGTTGTACCCCCACCTCCTGCTACTTATACAACTAACTCTGAGATTGGCATACATTGCAGAAAAGGAAATAATCCAGTGGAGAATAATCTCAGGTTAACTAAACATATATCTACATTTGTGGTCATTCAATCTTACTATTTTAGAATTCTGAGTCTCACAATTAAAATTGATTACCTATGCAATAACCTCTCAAGCTGGAGAATAAAATACCGCTCACACACTAAGAGAAAGATATCTCTTAACAGTCTTCAAAAACAATACTGAGAAGTAAGTTCCTGCATGAGATAACAGCAGTCATGTTCCACAAAGTAGGTCATAAATGTCACACCTAATCTAATGGATGCTATTTTGTAAATCTTTGAGTAATAATGTATTGTTAAGGCCTTCTATTTCCATTACTTGTGTAGTACCTACATAAGTGCAGACATGTTCCTATTTGGATTGGCTATGTAACTAATGACCATTAGACCTTCATAGCTGTACAGACTTGTCAGGTACAATTCACATACCTACTTCTGATCCAGCTCTAGTGCCACTGTAATTCAGTTCTGCCTTGTGTTAAGCTATTCAGTCAGTTATTTCATTTGAGTTTTCCTTTGGTGTTACTGAGATTAAAGATATCAATATATATACCATGTCGCATAGAGTCTGGTGCACCACTGAAACATTTAACAAAAATAGGACACCAAATAGGACAGCTTGCCAGATGGAGGTCAGTGATCTCGCTAGCCACACTGAAAGATCTATCTGGAAAGTAAATACATTAGATTGCTAAGGAACCAACAAAAACCATACACCAAAAGTGCTAAAAAGAAAGAAAATGTCCACGGGGCAAACAGAAATGTCTAAAAACTAATTTATTAAAGCAGTAACTGAATGCATTGCTTCTGACAGTTGCAGCACTTTATCACAGTAAACAGATTACCTGATGCACAACATATTTAAAAATGTATGACTCAGTCACAGTAGAACAAGTAAATTAATTCAATTAAATCAATTATCTCTTAAAGATAAAAAAACAGTAATGTTAAAATATACACATTTCTGGAATGACTCATAGAAAAGCATGTAAATGGTAACAGAAGCAAAAACCAGTAAAAGTAAATGAAAGGAAGTTCACAAGAATAAAATAAAATAAATTAAATAAATCTTGACAACCCAATAACAGGTTTGTAGCCCTGTTTAAGTACACTGCTGATGGAAATAACATAATTTAAACCAGGAAAAACACTGGAATTAAGTTTAAGCTACCAACACATTTCAAAAGCTCAAGCATGTTGTTGGTGCCCCCCCCCCCCCCCCGTGGGGTGTTTTGTGTAAAATCCAGTATAAAAAACACAAACATCTTAAAATTATTGCAAATTAAATTGTGTTTCTATAAAGCATTAGTGTTTTTTTTCTTTTTTAATGTCATAATAATGTTCTCAGATTCTGTCCTTTAATTTCCGTATCATTTTGCCTAGGTAATGAGCAGGAAACACACTGTGGCTGTGCACGGTACACAACTGTAGAGGACTCAACATTCCCTCTGCAGGGACAAGGAAGAGTGCTGCCAAATCCTTCAACACTAATGTATGGTCCTTCGTGAATGTTACAACATTGCCTGCATTGACCACATTTGGTCATTTTCTTGTGCAGTGGTCACAATTTAAACATGAGTTTGAAACATCAACTCTCTTTTTATCATATACACACCATGTTAGTTTCAACAGTACTGATTATCTAGATGTTACCATGGGAAAAACAAAGGCCTCAAAATTACATGCCTAATATTTTCAGGAAAAAAACATTTTCCAGTTCATATTTACATTTTGATAGCTGTCATCCACCCCACCAAAAGAGAGGTATAGTCAAGGGCCAAATGATCTGCCTGTCTAAACTCATTAGTATGTTTGTTTGTGTCTTTCGGCTTTTCCCGGTTAGGGGTCGCCACAGTGGAACTCTGGTCCGCTAATGATTGGCAGTTGATTTTTACATACCAGCTTGCCAGGCCTGATGCACAACCTTCAACGAAGGTACGCTCATTCACACATGTCTCCACGCAGAAGACGCTCTAGCTGAGAATCGAACCGGACAGCATCTTACTGTGAGGCGATAATGCTACAGCAGCACCACCACCGCTGGACAACTATTTTTTAATGAGTTAGAGTTACTGATTACTTTATTTATTGCCCGAGGCTATACCAATACTTTATTGGTAGAAATTAAAGAAAAAGTGGTCAGAGGTAGAAGTTCTAAGTTCTGCACCTTGTTGGGCAAACCAATCATGACTGATGGGACTATTTTTCAAGACAATTCTACCTACAATAAGAATTTATACTACAATTTGTCTCTTGTGATACCCTAAGCTTGTGACTCCTATAAATAAGTGAAGACCTTCCATAACAATTGGAATTTAATTTTCCCTGGAGAAATGAAGGCCAAGCTAGGGGATTTTCCCCAAACAGTTTTAGGTAGACATGGAACATCAAAAATGTACTGTCTATTCACACTCCTTTAGTCACCTACATCCCATACTATAATGTCCATCTGTACTATCACTACTCTACTTACCTTATCACTCTCTTTCACTGTCCTACGACATCTAACCTCTCCACAACATTCGTATACCTCTTCCTCCATACAGTCTGAACACACCACTTCCTTCTCACAAATTTTAGCCAGCCTTTACAGCACAAGCATATTATGTACCTGAGTAAAAATCCTCCCCCACCATGACCACAATAATAATATTTTCTCTCTAAATTATCCAATCAAAGTAAAATGGAAACTAGAATACACTACTCTCCCATATCCTGTAACAAACTTATCGCTATGTGGAGACATACATCCCAACACGGGTCCCATCTCCTCTCCTCTGCAACCCCCCCCCAAGTTCCATAAATCAGTAGTCTTCACTACAATTAACCTACAAAGCATCAGAAATAAAATACCTGACTTCCATGCATGGATAGTCCGCAACAAACCCAATATTATTGCCACAGCTCAAACATGGCTAAAACCCTATATTAAGGACACAGAATTCCTTCCCCCAGATTTTGCTTGTCTTAGGGCAAACAGACCACACAAAAAAAAGGTGTTGGCATCTCTCTAATATACCCCATGTCCTTCACTATTGTCTCATATACAAAACCCATCCTACAGTTTTCCACAGCCAAACTTCTGGTTTTGTTCCTTAAAATGCAAAAAACCTATGTGTGATAGTCATTTGCATTCCCCAGGCAATAAAATCCCAATTCTTGAGGAAATCCTTGCATGGGCATCTACTAACATAAAAAATGAGACTATCATACCGGGAGATGTAAATATCAACTGGCTAGACATATCCCCTCACCAATCTAATGGCAATATCAATCTATATAAGTTCACCCAGCTAGATAACACCATAACCAGGCCTACAAAATTCTGATGAAAACACAAGAAAACTATAAAATAGATGAAAAGTGCTTCTGACTATAAAGCAAATACCCAATCTGCTGTGGTGTGTGGAATTAATTGTGTGCCTAAAGCCCAGGCAGTCCACATTTGCCTTCTATAACCTAACTTTTTCATACAAATTATGGGGTTCAAATTTGTTTGTCATTTCACTTCTCCCATGAAATTTTGTTTGCTATCTGACAAACTATTTGAGGCAACAGACCCACTCTACCTTTTTTCTGTGGCAAACATATCAGAATCTTGTCTCTGGCTAAGTCTAGATACTGTCTGTATAAACTCCCATTTCTGTACTGTTGATTGCATTTATAACAGGATGATAGCTGTCATAAAATCTTCTGGAGTTTGAAAGACTATAGGGAGATACTAAAAATGATAATGACATTTGACTTTAATGCTGCAGTGTGTGCTCTGGATATATTATGATTTCATAAAATGATCTTTTCGAATGCAGCTTCCTAATTCCACACATACTGAATCTGGCAATGTGCTGATCACACATACCTGTATCTATAGAAACCCAAACCAGAAATCCACACAGAAAGCCTCATTAATAAAGAAAAATACTTCATACTTCTGTTCCTGTGGATTATACATTACCATCACTGATGCTACTCTGCAAGTTGGAGAATGATTAAAGCTCCAAACGATAATAATCATTAAGTTTGTAATACATTTCCAGGTTACATTGTTATATAAGGGACCATCCTTCCATGTGTGTAGAGTCGACCTGAAGAAAAAATAAATAAGGAGTTATGTAGTAACAGACCTGGCCTTACACATTACCTTATAGTCATACCTAAATACTGGAAATATCCAGTAAGAAACTGAATTTGAGAAAGACAGCTGTCAGAAACATGCACAATGTTATCATTCTCTTGGCTGTAGAGAAAGCTATCTGCCTCCATTGTTTAGTAACACGTTTCTGAGGTTTAGTAAGTAATACCCATATAGAAAGTTAAATAAATAAAGGATAAGATCAGGTAAAAGAACACTAGAATTTTATGAGGTATGCTCAGTATTAAGACTGTCACCTAAATAATTTTATATGTTTTAACCACATCTGTACAAACAGAATCCATGTCAGGTCAACCCATTAAAATTTCTGTTCAGTCTCTCAAAGTATCTGCCCAGCACACACAAACATATCAAGCAGGATGTCTTAGAAACATCCTTTTATCTTAATCTGGAGTATAGAAGGAAACAAGTAAGTACTTTCAGGCAAATAACATTTAAGGAAGCGGAGAATGGTAGAAATATGTTCAAACAACTCTTGTCTGAAGAATTAACTTTTCTGTCTCTAACTTGAGTATGCATCAAAAGGAAAAATGTATCTAGCTATGGGTACCTGGAAAATATGTACATTTGTAAAAGAAATCCTCTTACATTTTATATTTACTGTGTCACATTGTGTCATAAATGTGTCAGTGAATGAAGAATAGCATGACCATATTCACATTTGAGTATTAAAGATGCTTTTAAAAAGATTGATATTTTACTGCTTGGCTATTAGCCAGTCTCCATGTTTTAAATCTAATTTAAATCACATTTAACTGGGAGCACCTGAAATCCATCTTCTTAACTAAGTTCCAGTCATTTGTTAATCCATCTTTTAGGTTCATAGGTAGGTACTAGGCTATCTGCCCGAGGGCATTTATAAGCCTAGCCAGTGTGCTGGCTTTCGCCTCCAAATTGATTAATTAACTGATCCTCTGTCAAGTAGAGCCAATGAAGTGATCGCAGGGGTGTGTTTTCTGTTTTCAGAGGATAACCATTAAAGTACATTTGTGGAAGCTGAACTTAGCATAAAATAGATATTTGAATGATCTCTGCTGCAGTAGCCATAGCTATATGGGTTATACACTGTCAAAGATATAATAGCCAGACAGCTTCCATAGTTTCAGAGCACCTTACACGTGCCCAAACTGTCAATCAGCTCAACATGAGTTGACTAAAAGACAAGTTTGGGCACAAAGCAATTCAGAGCTTTTGTGACAGCAGAGAAAGGCAGGCTGAGCTCTGAAAGGACAATGCTAGGAATAACAAAAAATAAATATCAACAACCTGGCATAAAACAAAAAAAAACACACAAAAAAGGGGGATGGAGGGAGGGAGCGGCTACTACAGCAGTGATCATTCAAACATCTATTGTTATAGTAAGTTCAACTTACACAACTGTACAATGTTCTTCATATTGATCACTGCTGCAGTAGCCATAGAACACCGTAGCTAATTATTTGGTAGGAGGAAGGAAAAGAGTCCAGGAGCCCCTTGAGAATGGCCCATATAAAACTCAACCTAGACCTACAGAAACAATCCAGCTTATAGTGCTTTGTTGAAGTATGTACAGTAAGTATGTACAGGGGATCAAGTAACAGTTTCTAGAATACCTTTAGACTCCAAACCTTAACAAAAAGCCATCGATGAAGCCAAGGCCCTGGTAGACTAGGCCCTGACCCTGTCTGGAATAGATTTGTCATGGAGAGTATAACAAAAGATAATAGAATTAGGCAACCGTTTGAAAATAGCCTAATACCAACCTATGAACCTGCAGGTTGTCCCTTCTTTTTAACTTCAGAAAGAAATGAACAATCAGTCTGAAGATTGGAAAGATTTAATTCTGTCAAGATAACACCTGAGCTGTGTGTGGACATCTAAGGTATAGGGTATCCTTTCTCCCTCATTTTTAGGTTTAGGAAAGAAAACAGGGAGATCGATAGTTTGGCTTAAAGTAAATTTGGATACCACTTTAGGCATAAAAGAAGGATTAGTTCTTAAAGAAACCCTGTACCTATGGAAAATGATGTAGGGTTGTCACACCATAAGAGCTTACAACTCAATTACTTTTCTTACAAAGGTCAGAGCATTCAGTAAAACTGTTTTTCAATTTAAAATCCTCAAGTCAGCCTGATTAGCTGGTTCAAATGGAACAAGTGATAGCTTCTCTATCGCAAAATTCAAACCCCAAGGAGAGGCTACTGTTTACTTGCAGGCTTCCTATGCAAAACGCCTTCCAAGAACATTTTGACATGAGTCTGCCTTGAAAGTAGAGGATCCATGGGCAGAAATGCTGAAATGGCTGACAAATGAACCTTGATAAAGGAATAAGAAAGGTTATGGGATAGTAACTCACAGAACTATTATAAAACCAGAGAACAACTAGCCCTGAACGGGTACTGGTTATGTTGTTGGAACTAACTAGAAAACCTTTTCTATTTGCTAATCTATGACTTTCTAGTAGCAGCTTTCTTGCCTTCATTAGTACCTGCTGCACATCCTTGAACAGGTGCCTAAAAGGAATTAATACTCTATCATCCAGGAGTCAGTTGAAGATGATTGATGTCAGGGTGTATCAAACACCCCTGCTCTTATGTGAGTAGATCCATTCTCTTAGGAAGCCCTGGCTATTTCCAAAAGAAGGGAGAACCATGGTTGATCGGGCCAAGAGGGAAATCACCATAAAGATCTTGGGGGGGATACCTTCTGAATATTCAGAAGTACCCTGGATATTAGTGGAAATGGTAGAAAGGCAAACAGGAACATTCCTGTCTGAAGAAAAAAAAGAAAAGAAAAGGCATCTGTCTTCTGGGTCTTCTTGCATGGAGTCCAGGAACTGAATTTTGCCAGTCGATTGTTCAGAAAGGAGGCTAAAATGTCTGTTTGAAGAACTTCCCACAGATGGAAAAAATCATGGAAGACCACCTAATCAAGTTGCTACTTGAGAAGGTCTGCCCTGGTATTGATCAGCTTTGTCTGCCACACAGATTTGCTCTGATGGAATTCAGGATGCCTGTAAAGTAAGATTGCACTGTGAAGCTATATCCCAAGGTAACATGGCTAGACTGCAAAGGGGGTATGTCCTGGTTCTCCCTTCCTTGCTGATGTACAACATGACGGCGGTATTTTCTGTAACCACTTGAAGGGGTTCCAGAGACAAAAGATGGTTCAGAGAGTTGAGTACCTAGATCAGGCAAGCATCTCCTTGATATTAATGTGTTTGCATCAGTATTTGGTGTCCCGCACCCCCTGTGCTTTTATCCCTCTAGAAGCTGCTTCACAAGCAAAGTCCAAAGTGTCTGTGGTGACTGACTGCTTTGGAGCACGGAGGGAAAAGGGGAGACCTGGATTTAAGGATATCAATTGTCTGCACCAAAAATTCTCTTCTGACATACCCAGTACTGTGATTTGAAAAGATAAAGGCTGTTGATGTTGGGACCAAAGAGATTTCAGAATCCAGAGAACCTTTCTCACATGGAGTCTTACTAGGGGTATCATGAATTATAGATGCCATGAGACCCAAAATCCTGAGGTTTGTCCTCACAGTAACCGAAATCTGAATGGAAAACCGTAGAAACAAATTTAAATAAACATATATTTTAGTCTGTGGAAGAAAAGCTGTTTCAACTGTGGTGTCTAGCTGACATCCCAGGAACACAATCCTGTGTGAGGGAGTAAAGAAAGACTTTTGAATGTTCTCTTAAAATCCCAGCTTGTGCAAGAGATCTCTTATCCAAGAGAGCTTTTCCTGACATTTTGAAAAATACTCTGCAAAGATAAGCAAGTCATCTAAATATGAAACATGTGGATACTCTGTAGCCGGCAATAAGCTATAAATGGAGCTAGACACTTTGTGAACATGCTTTGTGCAGTGGATAGTCCAAAGGGTTAGAGAAGTGATAATGCGTTCCAGATTCACAAAACCTTAAGAAATACCTGAAGTCTGGATGAATAGGGATGTGATGATAAACATCTTTTAAGTCTAGTGTTACCAGGAAACATGAAAGTGAAAGAAGAGAACAGGTAACAGACTGGGCACTATCACAAACAGGTTTATGAAAGAAAAATCCAGAACTGGTCTCTAAGCATTTTTTTTCTTTGGTACTTGAAACATCCTTGAATAAAACTCCTTCCTCACCTGGGAAGGAGAAACTAGTTCTTTCACTCCTTGGGATAGCATGTGGGGAAGAACAGGGGGAGACAAAAGAGTCTGATTAGCAGGGTGAGGAATGACCCCCTGGAAAAGAGGAATTTCCTCCTGCTGCCATCTGTAACTCTAATGAATGATTTTTCAGAACCCAGTTGTTTGAAACCATCTGTTGCCAAAAAGAATATGGAGGTTCAGACTTTCTGGAAGAGAAAAGGGGTCAGTGTGGGAGAGGGGTCACAAGGTCTCTTAAATAGTCATTCAGACATGACGGACTATCCTTGATTTTGTGAGGTCTGGGAATTCCTTCATTTTTTACAACATCCAAAAGTTTTCTAAGAATGCCATCAAACAAATCTTCCTAAATCAGTACCAGTGACCTTAGCCCTGGAGAAAGTGTCAACAGAGTCATACACATACACCTGAGTAGTGACCTGTGCAATAGAAAAAACTTATTATTTAAAGCAGTTTGTTTTCCTCAAAAGAAGAAACTGTAAATAAAACATTCCTCATATTTTCACAATATGTTAGAACAAACTTTCACATATGAGCCTGACAATTTAAAATTCTGAAAATCAAAGCTGGAGAAGATATACACTTTTTCCCCATACCTATCAATAATTTTCCCATCTGTTTTAGAAAGAGTAGGATTAGAACTTAGAGCTCAGCAGCAGTGGAGTCAGCTAAGATTATAGCTGCTGGGTCAGGTTTTGGAATAGTGTATAAAAAATTAAAAGACTGAGGAATTTTATGCATCCTATCTGCGTTTTTATGGACAGCAGGCCAAATCTCAGGAAAACTGCAGGCATTAAGACACACATCCTCTAAAGCAGACTGGACAATCTGAGGAGTACATGTTTGATTTTTTGCTTCTTTTTGACAGGAAAATGGGGCAAATGTGTTACTAATGGCAGCCACTGCTTCCTGAAGTATGGACACAACATTCTGATACACAAAAAACACATATGACTACCTGAAGGTACTGCTGCTCAATGCTAAGAGTTTAAACAAAAAACTGCACTTCCTGGAAGCACACCTCACCCTGGAGAATGCAGACATATGTGCAGTCATGGAAACATGGTTCAGAACCATAGAAAGCACTCTAGCTATAAAAGGCTACAATGCCATTCATACATTTCATTCCCCCTCAGCTCAGGGTAAAACAAAGGGAGGAGGTGTCTCAGTTTTCATAAAGGACAGTGCTAGACTGGTCCAACAACCTGACTCACTTGAGCTACTCCATGACCAGGTAATCATAAGTGCGACTTACTATCATATCCTTGCTAGCTACAGATCCCCTAACATGAGTCTGGAAAACCAAACCTCCAACATAAACCTACTGGAATCTCTTAACATTCAGCCTAACACCATACTTCAACTACCCCTCCATAAACAAGGAGACTTATATGACCTATAATTCACTTGCTTAGAGATTTTTGGACTTTGTCAATGCAAGCACCCTAGTGCGACTAGTTAGCTCCCCAACTAGAGGTAGAAATATACTAGACCTGGTACTCACAAACATGGGTTGGGGGAGTCTGCTCCCTCCCATGCATTAACTCCTCCCTAGTAAGATCTGACCACAAAATGATCTCCTTTAGTATTAAAACTAACCTAGAAACCCCATCAAACTCCAAACCTGTTGAGAACTTTACTGAGGCCATTTACCCCAAACTAAGTGACAACTTATTAAATTACCAAGCCCTTCTGAACCCGGATTACACTGAAACCTACTTTGAGTTTTAGAACCACATTCGTAGATGCATAGAGGAGGCAGTACCTGTCTGAGTCAAACCTATGATTACTGGTAAAAACAAAGCATCCTGGCAGGCCCCTAGCATAAATAGGCTATTCAACAAAAGGAAAAAATATATTTTCCAAAGTCAAGAAGGAACAGGGAAAACAATGCAGAAAGGCACTCACCAGTCTAAACAAACAAATTAGATAGCTAGTCAAATGTGCCAAAGCAAATTATGAGGCACAGATAGCCTCCCAGGTGAAAGATAACCATAAGGCATTTTTTTAATTATGTTCATAATTTCAGGGGAAACATTAAACAATGTCCCAAGTTAATCATGAATGGCAACACTTACACCAAGCCTGAAACTATAGCAAGCCTACTGTCCGACAAGTTCATTTCAAACTTCTCCTACCCATCACCTCCTAACACACCCAAAGATATACCCACAACTATCTCCCTACCTGTCATTATAAGAGAACAGGTCCTTACTGCACTCGCTAAAGCCAAAAACACAGCCTCCATGGGTCCCAACAACATTACAAGATTCTTCTTAAATAGCATGAAACAGAATACATCAGAGCCATTAGAAACCATCTTTAACCAAAGCATCTGGATGGGCTTTGTCCCAGAGGAATGGAGAACTACAACACTTGCCTCTCTGCACAAGGAGAGGCCATCAACTGACCCAAGAAACTACAGACAAATAAGCTTGACCAGTCGTATCTGCAAGGCCATGGAGAGAATTGTCATGGACCTGATCAATAACAACATAGGAGCTCTCCAAAATCTGGATCAGACCCAATTTGGCTTTGTCAAAGGGAGGTCTTGCCTGCTTAATCTGGAAGACTTCTTCAAGAAAGTCACCACGGCCATGGATGAGGGTAAGGTGGTTCACACCACTTATCTAGACCTGGCCAAAGCTTTCAGCACAATTTCCCACTTGGGGATCATAGATAAACGTATTGAATTAACCATAAACTCCTACGTTGTCAGATGGATACCAACTGGCTCACTGACAGAACATGTGTTGCCCGGAGAGGCGAATCCACTTCTGATAAGAAACGTGCTATTAGTGGTGTCCCTCAGGGATCAGTTTTGGGACCCCTCCTGTTTGGCATATACTTCTCTGAAGTGAAGACCAATGTTGGAGGCCTCTGGCTCACCAAGTTTGCTGACAACTGTTAGTTGGGAGCAATCACTGAATCCCCAAATGATGTTGACATCCTTGAAGCAGGGCTAAAAATGACAAATGACTGTTGCCAAAACCATGGTCTAGGACTAAATGCTAAAAAATGCTTAATCATACCCTTTGGTAAATTAGCTATTACTGCAAATTACAATATTTATAGCACATCGGTAAAAGTAGACCCAGTGGTGAGGGACCTAGGAACATAGATAGATAGTAGCCTAAACTTTGATGGCCAGACAGCTACAGTGGTGAGGAAATCTTGCCGTGTGGCTCAACCTATAAGTAAAACATAGCATCAAGATCAAAGGAAGTCATAAGCCATTGTACTCAGCCTTAACAGGCCCATACTCGAGTACAATGCTCCCTTCTGCATGTACCTAACCAGGCACTTATACCAATTTGAGTGGCCCCAGAGGTTTCTCACTAAAAAAATACAAAACGTAAGACACATGACTTATGCAGACTGACTAAAGGCCCTATCCCTTTATTCCATCTCATATCGTTTATTGAGAGGTGACTTATGCCTGACCTACAAGGCATTCTATGATCCAGCTCTCATGAAAATGTTACATATTTGCAAAAAAAATTATGCAAGTGTTATGCGTTCTATGAACCTGAACCTTATTTATGACTTTAACAGAACTTGCTGGAGAGACAGATTTGTATCCCAAAGGCTATCATGTCTATCAAATAAACTTCCCATCTTCATAAAACAAAGCCCGTCCCTCGCTATCTTCAAAAAGAATTTGGATAAATGGATGGGGAACCATAAATTCACTTCTGGGGCACTGTCTATGTCCCTTATGGAAAGAGGCAGTCTGTAAAGTGATTCAGAGCTCCAACACTCAAGTCCCACTACCCTGATACTACCCCATCTCATATCTGTGGAATTAAGATATAATATTGTCATATCCTGGGTATTACTGGCTTGACTTTTGAAAGCTATTGTGTCATTAGCCTAGTAATCACCTATGAACCTATGAACAAGGAAGCATTCCCTCCCCGTTTCCTCTCCCAGGACCAAAAAGAGGATAAAGGCACTTTCATCAAACTAAACAAAACTAAAACTAAACAAACAACTCAGAGGACAAATAAAGTCTACCAAAAGCAAATGTAATGTAAATTTGGCCTCCCAGGCCAAGGACAATAACAAGGCATTCTTTAGCTATGTCTGCAAGCTCAAAGGCAATACACAACTGTGTGCAGAGCTCATTATAAACTGAGCCTATACTGAGCCAGAAGATATAGCAAACCAATTGGCCAATAAATTCAGCTCCAACTTTCCCCCTCTTTCCCCCTCAACTACCCTCAGGAAATACCATCAAATATAACCCCCCCCCCCGCTATCACCAGGGGGATCAAGTCCTTAATACTCTCTATAAGGTCAAGAACACTGTATCAATGGACCAGACAATATCCCAGGATGCCTTCTATATAGCATGAGACATGACCTATCAGAACCTCTGGAATTGCTCTTTAACTGTAGCCTCCAAACAGGCTTTATGCCTCATGAATGAAGAACAGCAACAATCTACAGACCCTGAAAACTACAGACCCAAAAGTCTCACTAGTCTTATATGTAAAGCCATGGTAAGAATTATCATGGAGGTGATCAATAGCGATATAGTAAACCTCCAGCCACTGGACCCAACCCAGTCTGATTTCGTCAAGGGCAAGTCATGCTACTCAACCTGGTAGACTTCTTTGAGAAGGTCACTAAAGCAATGGATGAGGGCAAAAATGGTTCACACTACCTACCTTGATCTGGCCAAGGCATTTGACACAATACCCCACTCTGGCATTGTTGACAAACTCAAGTGGTTAGATACAAACCTGCATGTCACCCAGTGGATAGCCAACTGGCTCACAGACAGGACCTAGGAAGTTAGAATTTGGGAGTCCACCTCTACAAAGAGGCCGGTCACAAGTGGAGTCCCTCAGGGATTAGTCCTTGGACCGCTCCTTTTTGGCATGTACTTCTCTGAAGTCAAGACTAATGTCAGTGCCTCTGATTGACTAAATTTGCAGATGATTGCAAATTAGGAGCTGTCATTGAATCTCATGCTGACACAGATATTCTCCAGGAAAGGCTGACACAGACGAGCAACTGGTGTCAGAACCATGGACTAAAACTAAATGCCAAAAAATGCATAATAGTATCCTTCTGGAAGTCATCCACCCCTGGTAACTATCATATTGACAACACACCCCTTAGAGCTGATGCAGTAGTCAGGGATTTAGGGACACACATAGACATTAATTTAGCCTTTGATTATCACATGTCTATAGTGGTGAGGAAATCGTTCTGTGTTGCACAACTTATAAACAAAGGTATGGCATCCAAGAAAGTCATTGTTCCACTGTATTTGATCATAGTTTGATCATGGCGATTCCCTCTATTCTTACAAAATAGCCACATTTTGGAACACTCTTCCTCAGCTCATCATGAAAAATCCTAGCTGTCATGAGTTCAAACAACTCCTAAAGGACTACCTAGCTAATCACTGGCTTTGCTCCTGCCATGCCCCAGGCTAATGCCTCCTTGCTCCTTAACTACGTAACTCATTCTGCTCCTCCTGATCCTGCTGCATCTATCTTTACCACATTTTCCTTTCATCTTAACACTGACTTATTTATTTTACATCTTCTTTCTGCGGCACTGTTGGACATGGGTCCATATGAACCAATGCTCATAACTGTACATTTCATTGCAACTGTGTTGATGTCTCTTTTAATGAGTCACTGTATATATTGTGCACACTATTTGAATTTGTATTTGTTTTGTATATAATTTATTATTGTTAGCAGTGAAAGTATTGTTACTGTTTTGGAGATTTTTCTCCACAGGCCTCCACTGAAAACAGGCTCCTGGCCCAGTCGGACATTTCCTGGTTAACAAATGTAATAAATAAATAACTAATATTTGGCATTCATCAGACCTATCATTGAGTACATTGTCTCCTTTGGTATGTACCTTATCAGGCATATCTAACAACTGGAAAGTCCACAGAGGTTCCTCACTAAAAGAATACAGGACACAAGTAAAAAATCCTGTGCTGACTTCCAGAAGGCCCTATCCCTGTATTGTGTCTCCTACAGGCTTTTGAGGTGAGATCTCTGCATGGCAAACAGGGGGCATTGTCAGACGCAGCTCTGATGGACCTCCTGCATATTCACAAAACAAACAGCACCAGAATTACCCATTCTAAATACTTAAACCCTGCCTGTGATATAACTAGGATGTGCAGGAGAGACAGGTATGTATTCCAGAGACCACTCTGTCTCTGGAACAGGCTTCCCATCCTTGTGAAGCAGAGTTCCTCCCTTACCAAATTTAAGTGCAACTTGGACAATTGGATGGGGAACAAGAAATGCATCCCTGGTTTGGCACTTATGTCTCTAATGGACACAGACAACTTGTAAATGGTTCATCTCCCAGGCCCCTTCTTGTAAATGTTTCATCTCCCAAGATCCTTCTTAAACTTATCAAGGGTATCAGAACTTGTCAGAGATTTGGGATGCAAAGCTAGGCTTAAAAAAGACCTTGTGGTCATTGGCCTAGTAAACACCTATGAACCTATAAGAGTGTCCCCCACTCTGCCAGCCACTGAGAACATGGCTAAACCCTGGTCCATAATGACTGTAGGTGCTACAACTGAGGGATTTGGGGTAAAAGATTAGTGTGAGGTACAACAAATGGCCAAAGCAGAGTCATTCATCAGTGGCTGAAGCAAATTGCTAGCCTGCTGTGGAGGCAAAAGATGTTTGATTAACTTTTTCTTTTTGTGGCTGGATGAAAGACTGACCATGGATTCGACAATCTGTTCCATTGTCAAGTCTAAAATTATATCTCTTTCCTGGGGAAGACAAAAAGAAAATGCCAGTAAAGCTACCAGTCCACAGAACTTACTTCTTTTACAGAAAACGAAACAGAGTAAAAAACACTTTCAAACACTATGGCAGTCACACAATGGAAAATTAAACACATTTTCTTCACAGAAAATATTTTATCTGCTCATTTATTCTACTTTTAAACCATCAGAAAACATGAGTGCTCTGTTTAAAAGAACATTAGTCTCGAGACAGCCATTAAAATACAACACTCCTAGCTTTAAAATAACTTTCCTGAAGATGAGAGTAATAAAACATCAGTAAATTTAAGAAAATGGAAGTTTTTTTTTCCCCCAAAGGGAACTTATCTGCCCAACAAAGGAAAGTGCAAGGGGACTCATGATCCTCAAAAGCTACAGAGGAACATATTCTTTGGCAGCAGAGAAGCTCTGAAGTGTTTCACCCCAAACTTGTCTTTTAGTCAGTTGATCTCAAGTTGCCTAACGGTATGGTTGCTTGAAAGTTGCCCTGAAGCTTTGGAACTCCGGCTGTTATATCCTTGGCAGGATATTGCTGCAGTGATCAATGTGAATTGTATCTTGATTTGATAACTCTGGATGTTTGTCTAATGGTCTAAATAACATTAACCAGGATTTAAACAGAACACAATTATAGTTCAAGAGTAAAATCTGTGCCATATATAAAGCTAATGCATAAATATAATACAATGACTACAGACTGAACGTCTAAATAATGTGACAGCATAATAAAATAAAACAAAAAAATAAAAATATGTAAATGTCTGTGCCTCATCAACCCATACCTCTCTACTGTCCAGAGTTTTGCCTCATATTTTTAGTCTGTTTCTCCAAGAATTGTGGTTTTCTTTCAAATCATTGACAACTCAATGAGCACGGAAGTCAGGAAATAATCACAGAAATGTAAATTTTAGACTTCATTTCCTTTATAAAAATTCACGCTAAAGCAAAACCTGTTATTATATCAACTTTCTATGTTTGTAAGAGCAATATTTAAAAATTGTCCCTATTTTTGGTCCTTTGCCCCCCTATTATTTATGGCTTTAAACAGATTTATTGATCTAAGAGGTTGAGAGGTAGAAACCTCTTGAAATCTAATTGTATGTTCTCCTGTTGATATAAATAAAAACTTAAACATTGCTCATAGATTTTATTTTCTTTAATGTGGAGAACTGATAATGTATCTATTCATGTAGATTTGTGTTTTGCAAATATAAAAACATTGTACATAACAGTTTGCTAAGTAAAACCCTTTGTGGGATGATTAAAATTTCTACTAGGAGCTTCAAAATGCCACTTGAACAGTTTTAACATTGCAAGACCTTGTATTCATACAGTTGGGCTTACTATCATCCAAAAAGGCTAAGTCTGTATAGACCAGCTAAATATGTATTTGTAATCCATCCATCCATCCATAACCCTTTTTCCCATTTTTGCACATAGGGTTGGGGTGTCATTTAAACAGTGACAATCAACTAGAACCAAGGTTTACACCACCGGGTGGCCTGCTGCAGTAATTCTTCCACACCACACACTTTCATGCACAGTCACACCTATGGCCAATTTAGAATGTCTAATGCACCTACTGCATGTCTTTGGAATGTGGAAGAAAAAAGAAGCACCTGAAACCTACATGAACACAGATACACTCCTCATTGAAGCACCTTAGCCAAGAATCAAACCAAGGAACTTCTTGCTGTGAGGTGGCAATGCTATCTGTTGTGCCACTGTGCCACCCCATTATGTAATTATAACATATGCTGATTATTATTATTACTAGACTTGATGCCTTCATAGCCATTAGAAAAAGTTATCTTAACAAAAAAAAATCTTAGAATTCCCATCCATATTGTCAGTGGCATTAGATGGCAACTGATTAAAAATAATAATAATAATAATAATAATAATTGTAGATTTAACATCTATTATTCCTCACTTTGTCATATTCTTTATCTGAATTATTAACTTATCTGTATACATTTCCAGAATAATTCATAAAGCGGTTTATCAAAACTGTAATATAATGTAGTTAATCTTTAAATTCTAATTAAAAGTAATTTCTAAACATGTTTTCACAGATTTGGAATACATCCTGATGACATAAATACGTGAGTTCCTCTCCTTGGTTTTACTACATGATTGTCTAAAATAACTTCACTTCAAGGAAACTATTACATTCAAGGTCCGCATGTGATATAAACTGTACTCCAGAAAATTCAGACAACTGATGCATAGCTTAGGACAATAAAATAAAAAAAACCCAGAAATGAAAATGAAAGGTAATAAATACTCCGATTATATGTTTTGAGATACAGGATTCTCTTCTCACTTACCAAATAATTAACTTTAATGGGGTCATAGCTATCCCATCACTGTGACTTTAAGTCGATGCTAATGTACAAATTAACATACATTATTGCTTAATAATATTTACAGTCTAATAAATATATTGTAAATCTGAATATTAGTATATGTTTGTGTGAAAAAATATGTTTTATATCTTAGGAATAGTGGATAGTCATGTATAAAGATTCCATATCACTTACAGCAATATAATCATTTTTTCATAAGATTACTAATGTTAAACATTTCCTTTTTAGCAGATAAACGTCAAAGCAAACAGCTCAGTTGCTCCTTCTTTAAATAAATATCTGCCTATTCTTTCATTAAAGGCATATTTTGGATAAATACGTTCCAGATCAACAGAAAGTCCAAAGCCCAAACAGGTAGCCTTAACGCTAGTTTATTAGTTAAAATATGGTTAGCATTTTCGCAACTCACAAAGAGAAGCTTCTTCAGAGAAAAGTTCAAAAAGGCGCCAAAACTTTTTGAACCTTTAAATACAAGCAATCAAGTTACATCACTTCTTTGTTAAACGCCAATGCCAAAAAGTTTTTTTTAAAAAAAAGTTTTTTTCAAAAATTCTTTAAGAATCAATGGTGAACACTAAACATGTCTTTCACAAATATATAAATAAAATGTAAAAAAAAAAACTTTTTGGCATTGGCGTTTAACAAGGAAGTGATGTAACTTGATTGCTTGTATTTAAAGGTTCAAAAAGTTTTGGCGCCTTTTTGAACTTTTCTCTGAAGAAGCTTCTCTTTGTGAGTTGCGAAAACGCTAACCATATTTTAACTAATAAACTAGCGTTAAGGCTACCTGTTTGGGCTTTGGACTTTCTGTTGATCTGGAACGCATTTATCCACAGTTTGTTTTTACGTTTTTTTGGTATTAAAAGCATATTTGATTTCTGTAAAAGTAGCCTTAATCAAGGGGGTGTCCTGCCAGTTGGGTTTTGTCGATGGCAGTAGAATATTATGCCACTGATTGATATCTTTTGGTGAGGAAGGCACGGGGTGGAGGTCATGAGTATTCTCTTACAGGTTGGCAACAGTCATATATCTTCTAGCTGGTCAAACATCACATCCAATAACAACAGTGAAGACCAAGAAACTGAACCTTCCCTTCTACTTTTAAATATGACTATGAAGACTAACCCTTGGTGGTGTGGAGGCTAAAATAACCTAAATAATTACCAAGACCATTGCTGCACCATTGCCTAGTCAACATGGATTTTAGTACAGATGAAAGACTACACCAGTTTAGAAATGAAGCATGTTTTACTCAGGAATACTTTTTACTCAAGGGAAGACACTATGCAGACAGATTTGGTGTGAAAGTAGCGAGTTGCTTGTGCTTTCATGCCTGCATCTTGTTTAAGCACCCTATCTCTTGGAGATTCAAAATCGTAGAAATGTTAAACCTTTTTAAGTTTTCATGAAATCATTTCTTTGGTTATGCTGTGGGTGACTGATGTAATGTCATTAACCTTAACTCTGAAAGATGCTAGAAACATTGACTTTCAAATTAACTAGACCTGCCAGTGCATGATATTGGGGTAGAATGCATAAACTGAACATCTGCACATACGTTTATTGGACAACTGTCCATTCTTTCTACAGCAAGTTCCAAAATTCATATATAGCCCCTTAACAGCACCATCAGGGGTTCTTTGACTCTATCAAAGAGAAGATAAGAGAACAGTTAGCTTTGCCTAGATCCTCACTTTAAGTAAACGGCCTTGGAAAGTAGCAAGATGAGTTTATAATAAAAAGTAGTTTATTTTCCTTATTCTGCATGGTCTCTATAAAGGCTTATTGTATACCACACAGTTTAAATACATATTTGGCTATTGTTTCATTAAAGACATGTTTGATTTCTGTAAAAGTAGCCTTAATGGGGGGGGGGGGGTGTACTGACAGGTGGGTTTTGTAGATGGCATTGGAATATTATGCCACTGCATACCAAGCATTTTTAGAGTACCAAAGGTATATGATCAGTGGAGCCATTTAAATGCCTTTTATACATAAATTCTCAGGCTCACAAAATAAACCTGTTTCATGCTAGACATGAGCACAAAGGAGAGTGCAGTTACTGTTATCACTGGTCTGATGGCCTGGAATGATCATGGTATATGTATCTTATACTCTAATGCCATTAGTTAATTTAATACATATAGTCCAGATTTATTGGTTAAACAGGACAACAGCTTTTGCAAGACTGGACTTTTTACCATGCTTAGGAATCATGGGAATACTCCATTACCTTTTTTGGAATGTAAGTTTATAACCCAGTATAATAGATCTGCTGCATTCCATTTTATATGGTGAACTGTTTTCTTCTGCAAAAACATCTAGATCAAGGGCTTTAACCAGTTTGAAACGTCATGTAGTATGAGGCTACTCTTTCACTGTATAAAGCTTTTCTAAGCTGCCTTGTATTAAAGAACTGAGTGTTGCTAAGTGTATCCTGGAAAAGAGTGTAACTGCACTAAACTGAATGTGGTGGTGGGGGTGGGGGTGGGCATAAGCTGATGCAAGACGAGAATGAGAAATACAAAGATTATGTATTTATTTATTGGTTGATTGATTTATTGACATTTGATTACAGGGAATGTCTGACTGGGAAGGAACTCATTTTCAGCAGAGGCCTGGGGAGAACAGCTCCAAAGTATTACAAAACATTTTAAGAACAATACTTTCAGAATCTTTAGAAATAATACAAAAACAACTACATTTTAAATAATTATACCAAATTAGTCATACAATGCAAACATTGGTTAAGTATAGACACAAGTTATACGACAATGATTTAATATTTTGAGAAATTTGAGCATGTTTATAGAGAAATTAAAGGTAACTTATGAATAACACAAACAGCAACTGCAGTATGAGATAAAAGAAACGTAGGCTTATGGAGTATTTGGAGAGAAAGCGACAGCAGAGAAATTGATAGAAGTCAGGAAGTAATTAAAGAAGGGAGAGTAAGGATGTATAAGGAATGAAAAGGTATGTATTCATATTTAGGGAAATAGTTTATCCTGGTGTTGAGCAAAAACAGAGCCAGGATATGGCTTGGAAGTATTTCATAGTGGTTTTGAAGGATAACAGGGAGGGTATTGACCTGATGGCTACAGGTAAGGATCCATGTACTGTACAATGCTTAAGCAGTTTTGATTTAGGATATCATATGGTATTAATCCTCCATCAGATTGCCTTTTACTTGACTCGTGTAAACACTGACAAAAGACCCATATGAATACTTGTAGACTGCTTTAGTTTAATCATATTGTAAAGCTTTAGGCATTCAAACAGTTACAGCTTTAAGGTCTTATTTTTTTTCCTGATATGCAAGATGGAGATGTTCTTATTCACAGCCATATTTCCCAATTTTAGCATGCTCTGTGCATCTCTTGTTCTGAAAGCATATCAAGGCTGCTGAGAAATACAAGATGACAAAGTGTTAGATAGGGATATATACAAAGATAAGACTTTTGAGAATGCCCCATGGCCCATACATGAACATTTTAACCATTTCGTCTTGAGGCCACATGGAGACAACTTCCACTGTTACTTGTCTTTCCCACAGTAGATTCCAGATGCATGTAGTCTCTGCTCTGTTAACCTCCTTTGCAGCATTTTTTCATTCAGTACTTTAAGAAACTGCCGAACTAGGATATAGAAGACAACATATAGTGAGGACACAGAATTAAGCACCATTGTTACATTCACTGTGGAAAACAAATTATTAATAAAAGCTACAACTTATGATTAATCCCATAATCATTACAACCATTATAACAATTTTCATTTGCTTCTTAGATTAAGAAAAAACTTTATTCAGATTGTGTCACTTTCCCAGTGGTCACTACTTCTATCTAGATAAAACACAAGGCAAGGAAGTAATTTAGCTTACAGATGACAAAAAGATTTAAAAAGGAAAAAATTAATGAATTTAACAAGAACAGAACTATCCCTAGCCATTTGAAGCCTAAAGCAATAGTGTACTCTCCAGATAATTGCCCATTTTGTTAAAAAGAGCTATGCTGAAATTTATGTGAAATATTGTAATTCACAAAGGCTAAGTCTCTAATTGCTTGGCAGAGGGTGAGGTATGAACACTGACAGCACTAAATGAAGTGTCTGCTCTAAAAGTGCCGAATGTTGTGTCACTCCCTCACATATCCTAGCGCTTGTCAATGGTGTAAAAACGAGCCCCATCTCCAAGCAAACATAATAGCTCTCAGCTGTCTGATTGTAGCCATTCTATCAGTGCACACCCTGTACTTGGACGTTAGCCTAGATGTGTAGCTGCAGAAAAAAGAGCAAACTATGATAATTCATGGGAAAATAATCTATAAGCAGATTGCTTATATAATCAGCTAGTGAAATATAATTATCAAATGCGCTCTAGTCCTGCTGTAACCTGATAATAATATTAATACCATAAAGATCATTAAAATTAATAACTGCTTTTCCCATGCATATAAACACGTCAGACAAATGTGATCATAGTCCTTTTGTTTGCAGCAGTATTGAATGGAATATGAAAAATAATAGATTGAGGTTTGCTGTTGATACACATGTATCTGAAGTGTCCAGAGTTCAAGAGCTCTGCAGTCTCTTTATAAATAAAAGAGTGAATCTATGCCAACATTCCTTCATTCCTCAAAGGGGATGCTGGGTCAAAGCACCTCAAATGTCTGGAGTGCTACCACATTTGGATACACTCATGCATTTTGACACTGACAGACCTCTCGGCTGTATCCATCCATCCTTCTTCCAAAGGCCATGAAGCTATGACTTCTTCAGTGCTTCCTAATATTCTTTCATTTTCTTAGCAGCTAATCTCTTCTTGTGGAACAGGAATTGCACGACACCCTTCCAGACCTTCAAAGACCGATATCATGTTTCTGTGCCAAAGTTTAATTCCAGTTGACATTATAGTCGAGCTCTAATACCTTTCATATTCGTTAAATTAAGAGGTGTCACCAGGCTTGCTACTTTGCTAGCATCCAGGATGAACATTCTTGGTCATATCTAACAAATGACCTTTGGCAATTAAGTATAACAAAGAAATGTGCACAGAATGTTTTCTTTATCTGCTAAATTGAGATATTAGGGAAAGACATTTATTCTGTTAATGAGGTCCCTTTGTTTATCAACCAGTAAGTGGTGACCATCACAATTCTGAACTTCTGATGCTGTGGTAAACTGCAGACACTACGTAGCCATCCTTGTGAAATGTTTACTAAGATCCTCCTTTCAGATTCTTCTGGAATACCATATTTATGGAAGCTAATCCTTCTGATACTGTTTTTATTGTGTAAGAGTGCCATCAGCAGAGTTTCTTTGGTCAGCAGGATTTTTACCTGGGAATCAATCTCATATAGATGGATATACTTATCAGGGATGGGGCTTCTGGGTCAGCAGGATTTTACCTGGGAACCCATCTCAGATAGATGGATGCACTTACCAGGAATGGAGCTTCTATGTCTCTAATGATATAGACTGTCTCTCACACAGTGACTTTAAAATGTAAGTATTGAACCTTTATTTGTGTTGTAGGACAGTGGCAACCATTTTCAAATCTTGCATAGACACTGCTAATATTTAATGATTTCTGATAGGAGAGTTAGCATGAAGCTCTTTGAGAACTTTGGCTGATGTGCTATGTGGGTGGCCTATTTTTGCTGCTACACAGCCATCCACCAAATGACTAACTAACAACAAAAAAATGGTAAATTTAATGTCCTCTGCCTTTCCAAACATCAGCTTTTCAATTTCTTTATGTCTCTTTCAAAATTACAAAATCCTTCCACAAATGAAAGCACTTTAATTTCCATATTGGACTGTAAAGATTATTCACAGAATTGACACAGGCCTAGGAGTTCATCCATACCTTATAGTTCAAAAAATCTATTTTAAGGCTACTTCTCTATGTTCTCTGCCTTGGTAACTAAGATTGTTTTCCTTACTAAAAAAGTGAATGTCAGATTTAATTAGACCATATTTATCTTGAGTCTACTGACCACATATATCCCTGAATTTGTAAACCTTATGAAAATCACTTTGAGGGGGGCTGCTACTTTAGCATGCTGCCATTTTAGAAGTGGATAACAATTCAGTGTTATTTCTCTGGATAGAACAATGGAATAACTACATGCCTGTCTTTTCCCAGTTCTATATAAATGCTTTCATGTTTATTTTTCTTTGGAAATGCAAACTTTTAAAGCAAAGAACGTTATAAGTGAAAAGAAAAAAGCTCAGGTCTCCAGCAGTGGAAATCCAAAACACATGTACAAAACAGTGCCAGTTTGTGCCATAACTACATGGAAGTACTTCCTGAGTATATCTGTGATCAAAAGTAGTCACACAAGAGTGACTTTCAATAGAAATCCATAAAGTTAAACAATTGTTTATTGCAAGGGCAAGCCTCATGACACCATCACAGCATCCTTACCAAATTATTCTCACTCCTAGATTACTCCAGTTCAGAGAAAGAAAGTGCCTTATTCATTTATCAAAATACTGTGAAGTCAGATTCTTACAGTCTAGTACAATTTGGGCTTATATGCATCTTTTCAACATGTAAAGAGCAGAAATCTATGAGCAAACAGAAAATCAAGCTACTGTATTTAAGAGTCAAACAGATAAAGGGAAGCTGCACAAAACTTAAGAAACACGGTATGGAGGTACATCCCTCAGACCCCCCAGCTCTGCTTGATATGTCAATAAACTTCCATTGAGGCCTTCATGCTTTGTGAACACAGCTGAAGCCACTGTCATTCACCTGTTTAGTATGTGCAAGTCACTGTGTGTCATGGTATGCACACAGTCTCTCAGCATCATCTGCACACACAAGTACTCATCCAAAATTCTAAATGTAGATACAGTGAAAGACTTCCGAGAATAAAGTCCCATGGTTATACTGCTGTACGTTATTCTGAAAGTGGAATGTATATGTACGTTGTTAACAAACACATAAGCACATGTCCACATATCACTGTTACTGACCCCCATGTTTACCTGTCATAGTGTGAGCTAAAAACATAAAAAGAAAAAAAGAAACTTCCTAAAACTTTTGATAAATCTTCCTTCTTCTCATTTAACTGATTTATCTTTCACTTGCTTTTGGAGCTTGTATAATGTATAACATGCTACCCCAAAAGACATAACAACTTATACCACTAGCAAGAGGCTACTGGTGTACACTTGACTTACATGAGTTATATTCATGTCTGATTCGGTAGTTGATGTGCTGAGTGTAAGTTTGCACTGCAAAAACCTTCATCCAACAAATACTGGCCAGTCTAACAACAAATTAATGAACTTCCCCTATTTTGGTCTCAAAACTCCCAAGTTAATTCTCCTCAAGATTTGAAAATGTGGTCAACACCTAACAGTAAATTAATGAACTAAGATTGCATTTTGTTCAACCTCATGCCTATCTTTTAGTCAAATAAATGCTGCAACAAATTCCAGTACTAAAGATGACCATTTAATACTCTCAGCCTACAATTTAGGGCCACAATGTTTGAAAATATGCACATGGTCACTGCTTACTAATAATGTACATTAGCCAATGAAACAGTATGATAAATGACGCACGTTTTTTTAACATACTTACTGTAAATTTGATAACTTGCAACTTTGTATTCTCATGTTTTCCGAATACTGTTAACTTGTTTCAAGACCTTCTTAATAAAGGTCTTTATTAGTCAGGCAAACTAAATTTTATTTGGTAATTCTTTACATGATCAAAGTACGGTAACAAGTTAAAACAAAGAATGATACAAACAGTACAACATTTTACACAAGAAATATTTTAAAGCAAAGTTGTTGCAAAATAATAAAACCATGTGCAGAAAAGTTATAGCCTGAGATGTAAAGACAGCAAAAGCTGGAATACTTTAGATTAATGATATAAAGTGTTTCGCTGCATCAATTTAAGTACTGGGAAAGCTTAGAGGCCTAGAAATCTTAAACAGTCCAGTGACCTAATGACAAGGCATACCTGGGCAATATAATTTATCAGTGTCATTTAGATACTTGGGCAGAGATCATTAAAAGCACAGGAAGTTAGTAATAGAGCCTTAAAGATAATTCTGAATCTCAGAGAAAGGCAGCGTAGAGACTGCAGAAGTATAATATGGAACTATCTCATGGCCCCACAGTGCATTTCATTAACCTAGTATGAATGGGAGAAAAGTGTGGAGATTCAGAAAGAGATGATTTTGAGAGCTGGGAAGCTTGAGTGGGGAGATACTGCTAAATGGAAAAAGGATATTTTGTTATTTGCTGACACCTAACCCTAAGTTGCAGCCCATGATGAAATGCAATTCTAAGACTATGGTTTAGAGTCCCTCAGCTTAGATATCCATGCTTAGAGCTGATGATTCTGAAGAAGGAGTAAGTGAGCTATACAGTCTTGCCTGCACAACTGAAACCTTAGTATTTGTCTAGTACAGACACATCTGGTTTTCAGCAGTCTTGATACAGTTATGAGAATGACAATGCTAGACCAAGGCCCCATCTGTATGCAATGGTGGTGGTGTTCAGGCAGATGGAAAAGATACCCCAGTACCTTGGCCAAATTTTCCCAAGTGAATATGAACACCATCTCGGGTCTCCCTGGAAAAGAGGCCATCGATCTAGTGCGACTTAACCTCAACAACAAAGTATAAATAAATAAGTAAATACAAAAATAGATACATACAAACATAAATAATTGTTTTACTGCACCTCCGGCTATGTCCAAAGAGAGGTTCAGTTAGGTATAATCAACACAGATGTGGTAACTCTTCGCATGGTTTCATGTTACATCACCCAAGCACTGAAAATACCATGAACATTAGGAGTAACACTGACGTCTGAAAAACAGAACTAGATAGTGCAAGAATCTCTGACTCATTAGTATTAGGAGATTATGGGATTTGCCTGAGAGGTCAGAAGTGAAGCAAGAGTGCTTAAACACAACTAGTCTACAACTTGTCCTCAGGAAAGTGATGAAGGATGCTATAGACCCAGAGAGTCAATGCAAAAGAGAGCAGTGAAGAGAAAGACAACATATTTCTTCTCTGACCCTTATCAAATCCTTCATAACTATTACTACTCTGCTGTGTCTTCTCCAGAGACAGAGGAAAAAAGGATCCAATATACCATGGGAAATCACATTACCCTTGAGTTTAATAGCTACCACTTTATCTTGCATCTTACCTAATAAAAGAATTGTGGAGCTTACCTAAAAATGATTCATATTGGTTGTTTTGAATTTTTTCTTCTGTAATATATTGTCATGATTGCCACCTTCAAACATTTCAAAATACATCCATCTTCAAAGAATTCAACACCATGTATAAAACTGGTGGTCTTAGTATCCCCTATGTCAAGTCAGGCAAGACCCCACCTTGATGGACAGGGTTCCAAGCTACAAGAAGTGGGATGAAGCTTTGAGATTGTCTATATGAGTTCTTTAAAAACAACCATATGAAACTGTGATCATTGTTGTGTAGGCTATTTCTTTTAAACTGTCACAGCAAAGGTGTTTAATTACTTGTCTCATCTCAAATCACTGAAGTTCTATAAAAGACTTCTAGGCTCACAGCCTGGCTGCATAGCATTGCTTGTCTACTTTATTGAACACCATCATTTTTTACAAGGGTTCAATATGATTATGAACTTCAGGATTTGGAGTTCTAATCGAATCTGAAAAAAAACAAGTAAGTGCACTTTGAAAGTTGTGTTAGTGGGAGCTGAGAAAGGTCTCAAAATCAACCCCATAAAAGGAGGCTTTGCACCTCTGAGGAAGTTGCATTGCCTTGCAGTGACTTAGTTCAGAAAGAGTGCATTTTTTCATGTACTGTAGTTTATTTATTTATTTATTTGTTTGTTTGCCATTTGTTAACCGGGTTAGTCTGTCTGGGCAGATGCCCTTTTTCAGCAGAGACCCAAGGAGAAAAGCTCCATATACAATATTAAGCTTGTTACAATGAAATACAAATTTAAGCAATAATACAAGGAGAATAAGATTCATCTTACACAAACTATGAAACAGACAAACAATTTTAAAAATACATGGATTGAAATGATGCACAGTATCAGGTTAGAGAAGAGGGAAGGAGGGCCATGTATGTAAAAAGCAGGGAGAGAAATAGGAAAGTAGGGAAAATATAAGGTATAGAGTGGAGTCTAGTAAGGAGAAAGAGGGAATGGACAGAGAAATGCACATAAAATAAAAGTGAGAAGCATCTAATACAGGAATCAGGATTAAAAAGGTGCTAGTTACTGAAAATGCAAGTAAAACATGCAAGCAGGAGAGTATACGATGTAAGAGAATAGAGGCAGTGGGCGAGAGGGAGCATAAGGTGAGGAGGAATTGCTTCAATAGGATCGTTACAGGGGCAGGTCCAGGAGTCGAGGAGATATTCTTTTAGGGCAAGTTTGAAATTGGGAGGGTTTTGGCATGATCTGAAGAGAGGGGGAGTTTGTTCCAGGAAGTTGAGACTGTGTGACTATAAAGACTTTTTCCTATGTATTTATTAGATTTGGAAATTTAGAGGAGGTGTTGGTCAGAGCTACGAAGCTCCCGGTTAGGAACATAAGGGAAGATGAGAGCTGCTAGTGAAGGACAAGAGGTAGATGAAGGATGGTGTGTGTCAGGTGGAGTTGAGGCAGGAGTTGATTATGGAATTCTAGCCAGTGGAGTTATTTTAAGGAGAGGCAGTGGTGAGTATGATAGGGGAGGCTAGTGGGAAATCTAGCTATTTTATTATATGTAAGTTTGAGTTTGGTTAACATATTTTTTTGGAGGTTAGTAAAGGTGGGGGCAATGTATAGTAGGGTAGGTAAAAGGCAGGTCTGAGCAGGGAATAATTTAGATTCTTGTGTAAGAATTTTTTTATTTCTGTAGAGCAATCCTCATTTCTGGTGGGTCTTTTTGATGCAGTTGTTGATGTGGGAGTCAAATTTTAGTTCATCGTCTATAAGTATACCAAGAAGTTTAGTGTGGGACTCAACCTGAATAGTTGTTTTATTTAGTGAAGAGACCGAGAAGGAAGATTTGAGCTGCTGTAGGGGTTTGGGAAGGAAAAGAAGTTTAGTCTTATTGAGGTTAAGTAAGAGTTGGTTAGATGTGAGCCATCCCTCAGCAGAGTGTAGTGTGTCTTGGGTGAGGGTATGTAAGTGGGATAGATTTTCAGAGGTAGAGATAATGGTAGAGTTGTCTGCATATTGTAGTTGCAAAAGTTCTATTTCCCTGAGACTCAGCATATGCTGCATGTCATAAGATATCTTAGACTGACAGTTAATGTTGAGGCATTTTACCATCCACTTTGTTGTATTAAGCGGTCAACGTCATTTGGGGGTAGTATATATAAAACAACTGCTCTGTTTTCTGTGTTGTACTTTACTAGTCTGAGTCTAAAAATAAGAAGTTCTCTCACTGTGGGTCATCCTTCATGGGTCATAAAATTAGGTTGCTCCTCTTCACTAATCAGAATACAATCTTTTTTGTGAAGAAACTATGGTCAGGGGTGTGCATGTTCCATGCTAATGCATGGCATAATGTGACATACCACACCAGTTCTTTTCTGATGTTTGCACAGTCCAGATCTCAACTGCAATGTATGTAGGGAGAAGTTACTGTGTTCAATGACTGGATAAGCATCCCTGTGGCCATCAGATGTCAAACCAACATCCTCTGCATTACCTGGGAATGGACTAAGATGTGAAGCAGTGCCACAAGTTCTAATGATTCAATCTGGCCTCCCCCACTACCTGAAATATAACAGAGGCTGATACATCCTTAGGTGGATCTGTGGCACAGTCTCATGGTCAGCTCCATATCTCTGAAAGATCACTTCCAGGAGGTTCATGACACTATCAGTGGTCAGGTGCTCAGCTATACTAGATGTAGGCTCTGAGGTCACCCTGGTTAGTGAGTACTCAGTTCTGATCCTGTCTTTCTCTCTGGCAGGTGATGAGAAATACACACCCCATCTCCTACTTTTGGGGGGGTTCATTATACAGGCAGTGCCAGGCTTGAATTTGATCAGGTGGCCTAGGATAGCCACACATCTCATGTTAGGCAGCAAACTCTAAAGTCATGCAGTCTTAGGTCATGGATACTCAAAGCCAGGTACTTTCTTTCCTGCATTTCTTACCAGTCTCAACAGTGTGTAAATACAGAGTTTAAGGGGCCTTCTCATTCCATGTTACATATTTATTGCCCCTCCCAATAAACATATATAAAATATGGTGGGAAATTATATGATGGGTGTGGCAACACACACTGCTCTCAAGTAACTGAGTTCCAGATTCCCATTATCTGACCTCCATTACCTGACTTTTAGTGCATTCCCATCACATGCTGGTCTCAGTAAAGGTTTGATTTTGTATCTGGAACTGATGAGCATGGGCCTACCAACTCCAAGATTATACAAGGAGTTTTAGGACTGAGAAGCCATTATTTAAGGGATGGGTAAGGGAGATGAATGTCAGCTACAGCTCCCATCCATAGATGACTCTACCTTTGGGGATAGATTTAGGGTTTTCCGGTAATGTATGTGTTTTGTTTTGATTATCTCAGACAGGTGAGATCACAATAGTGCAAAACTCCCCAATGCAAATAGCATTTGGGAGTAAAAAATAACAAGAGGAAAAAAAGCATTTTTCAGGGGGAGCAAGCCACCCTGCACCCATCTTGTGGTGATGCTGTTTACTTCACATTCCCATTGCTTCGGTGTTGCATTAACACAGGACAAAGTGAAATTGCTGGGGAAAAGTCAGCCAGTCGCACACAGGTGATTGAGCAAACAAGTCTTGATCAGTAGTATTTTAAAACACGACAGACTCCCTATATTTAGTATAATTACCTCCACAAACTGACTTTTGACACATACTCCTTCATTCCCTCTTTTAAAAAATACATGAATATGTATAAGGAGGAGTCTGTTTTCTTCTGCCTTACAGAAGTAGTCATCAGAGTTGCTCTTTTTTTTGCAGCTCAGATGCACCAAGACACTACAACTATGGCTCCTAAGAACACTCTTTTAAAGTGCCTAGCTGATTGGAGAAAATACTTGACCTGAATCATTCGGCTAACTCCTACATCTTTTCTCTGCTGAACACGGAGAACAAAGACCAAGTCACTTTGCTACCTTGTGACCTAACAAGAAGTCTAAAGTCTTAGATAGCATTGATATGACAGTTCATCTATTCATCTACCATGTTGGAGCTTGCAACTCTCAGCTATCTATCTGACCTGTCCAACATCCAGTCTTGTCCAGTAGATCAAGAATCCCTTCTTCTAAGAGGATGCGATTAAGACTGTGAAAGTAGTTTTCCGAGTGGGGTTCCATGTGGTTAGCTATGATTTTAACTGTATTAACTATAAGACTAGGGTTCAATCCCCTGGTATGCTGCTACACAGGACAACTTGGGCTGAGACTGTTTGCCTTAAGGAGGATTAGAGAAACTTCATTATAAAGCATCAGTTCAAGTAGGAATTTCACTTTAATCAGCCTTCTTCTCAGAATCTGATAATGACCTTTCTAAGAGAAAGTAGGTTTTTATCACTAAGGAGGAATTATAGAATAATCTTTCAGTCCTTTTTTTAATTTCTTTTTCATCTTTCTGATTCTGCCAACTGCAAGATAGTGAAGATGCCTCCTTGTAGACTGAGAAAGGCCTTGAAAATTCATAAAGTCTTGTCCCACCAGTGCTGGTTAAGGGATTTATAAGGACAACACCAATAACCCACCGACCACAGACTTGATGCTTGCCAGAGACTGACCAAGGGAATATTCCCTGTGTCTGCCTTTACTTAGATAGCTCTAAGAAGGAACCATTGAGTTTGGGACATGGTCATAATAGCCCATATATGTTTCTTCTTGGAAAGAGACACATTAAGAGACCAAGCCTTTCTGTGGACATCTTGGGATAAGCCAAGAATCTACTCCTCTGGAGGCAGTAGAGTTTGTCCTTCCTTTGTACCCGAATAAGGAGTTTAGTTGTACTTTTTTCAAGTTCTGAATGGGATGGTTAACATCTTCTCCATTTTGGATCTAAGTGATTTCAGTGATCACATCCAGCTTATCTGATTCTGGATACGAATACCCTGAAGAGTCATGCTATCATTACCCTCATGCATTTGGATGGCATCACTGGACAGGATGGAGTTCTTATGCCACATCAGTGGTGTGCAGCATTCTAGTACAAAGTACTGCTAGTGTCCTGACCAAGGTCTTGCATATGGTGACAGAAGAATTTCAGGTGGACCTTCATGAGTTTCCATACCGAGAAGACTTGATTGAAGAGGCACCTGGAAGAATCCCTGAAGTGGGTACTGCATTTGTTGCATTTCCTGTGGTTGACATTAATCTAAGAAAAGTCCTCTTTGATCTCATTTCACAGGATTGCCTTTAGCAGCTTTGTTTTGTCATTACTAGTCCTTCCAACCACAGTGAGGGTTGAAGAGGTCTTGTCTTCACACTCTGGTTGAAGATATAGGTGAGAGTTCTGGCCCTAACCATCTTCCATCTTCATGACTGTCACAACCTTCAAGTGCCATGTGCACACCTGTGGGTATGGTTGTTTAAAAAGCGTATGAGGTATCAGTGACTATAAAGACACCCTACACTTATAGATCTTTCTGGTATGTCAGACTGGTGTCCTCTGTCGCTATCAGCTTCCAGCTGGGCCTCTCCTTCCTACAGCTGAATTTGCTTCAGGTACTGACACGTTCCTACCTGGTAAAAAACAAACTAAACAAACCAATAAAAGAAATAAGAGGTAAATGGCTGGAAGTAAACCAGGCAAATCCAAAAGGCAATCCAAAAATGCTGTTTAAAATGTTGTTTATTATTGCTTTATTTACTTCTTCAGATACATTCCTACCTGGTTGTACTGTGAGCTCAGCTAAGATTCTTCATAGTTCATAGAAAGTAGTATTCTGTGCATAGAGGAATTCATGTCAAGCAGATGAAGCAACAGGAAGTCCTCATACCCTTGAATGCCTTAGATACAAAACAGTCTAAATTGGTTTTGCAACCAGTTCATTGAGAACTACCTAAACAACTTAGGAGGCAGAAAATCATAGGCCGTGCACATCTGCCAGCCGATGATAGACAAAGATAGTACTCTTTCAGCAGTTATCATCCTAGGAAATGTGACCCTCTGAACTGTTGATACAGAGGATGTGCCCACTTTGGATCTTCTGGAAGTAGGGCACTTTGGAGATCACCTCTCATGATATAATACACCCTTAGCAGTTGACCCATTTGTTTGGGATTTGAGAACTTATGTGGACAGTGACATAACTTTGACCTCTCATCATAATGGGAGACTTTAACACTGATTGGTTCTCCTGCAACTTAGACAACCACACTAATATCATTAACCTGCACGGCTTCACCCAAGTAATACAATCTGCAACCAGAGTAGATAAAACCACCAAAAGACACTCTATTCTGGAATGGATCATAACAAACAAACCATTGTACACATCACTCAAGCTGCCTCCCTGATAGCATCAGTGACCACCTCCTAGCCTACCTACTTAGACAATGCTTTCATCCTCCCAGAAATGTTACCTATCAACAATTTTGTCACAAAAAAAACTTTAACACTCAAACCTTCATTTCCACCTTACAGCTGTGTAACTGGACCCCACTTAAAACACTACCCTTAGATACTGCCATATATTACTTTACTACCACATTCCTTAACACATTAAACAAACTAGTCCCAAGAAGAACTACAAGAGTAAAATCAAATTATGCTCCTTGGCTAACAAAAAATTGGAAACTGCTACTTAAACTAAGAGATAAAGCCTGGGCACAATGACATGCAGTGTTAATATTATAGCTACGCAATTCAACACATATTTTACTAATTCTATACTATCACTTTCTAAGCACAACAGCAATGCTCCTCTAACTGTCCCAGTACCACCCATTGAAGCCAATGATAACTTCTCCTTCAAACCTATCCAAACCAATGGGTTCCGGCGTGTAGATCGCGAGACAAATGCCCGCGAGCTACATCGCTGAAACTAGAAGACCGCAGCACCGCTAGACCATAAAGTGGTGCTGCCGAAAGACAGATACGCCATGGTAACCTACGGCGGTAGGAAATCCTACAAATGCAGATGGCCCCTAAAGTGAAAACGCAGGCTGTCAAGTTACAGTGTTCACGGCCGGCAACGAGAAACTGATTGAGAAGACAAACGGCACATCGGTAGTGCTACACAAGTGAAGCAAACACATAAATTAAAGTATTACTTATCTTTACAGCCCCTGTTGTCCACACAAACACAGCAAATGGTCCCCGAGAAGCAGGAAGTAAAATCCACATTACGAACTGTAAATCACAGCACAGCTAACCCTGAGAAATGGTGAATAGAATACTAAGTCATGTGTCAGGCTATAACCTTAAAGGAACAGACACTTTAGTTTCAGACTCAATACCCCACATACAGTACAACGTAATGAAAAAACAGTTTGTGCACTAGGAGGAAGCATGTCACAGCAGGAGGGCTTTAGTATAGGACTAACCCAAATGAGAGGCATGCCTGCAACAAACAGTACCTGTCCTGGCAGAGCCCCTGAGTGCAGTGTTAGGTGGGAACATGCCAACCTGGTCAAGCATGGACTACTAACCCAGTAGCAGGAGATACAGTAGCATTAACCCATCTCCCACTCCACATTAGTGTATGTCTTATAGGTTCATAGGTTCATACTAGGCTATCTGCCCTAGGGCATTTATAAGCCTAGCCAGAGTGTGTTTGGCTTTCGCCACCCATTTTAAATTAATTTTGCTATGCCCTTTTTTGAGGTTAGTATACTGTGCCTCTGTCTAACAGTGACACAGAAGTGATACCTGGGGTAAACCTACGATCTCCCATCCACTCATCAAGATTCCTCTTGAAGAGACTCAGTGAGGGACTCTGCCTAACCTGGACTGGGATTTTATTCCAGAGTGAAGGGAGCCTCTGGGTTATGAATCTGTCCCTCCAGCACGTCCTATTTATTTCAGTGCTGAGGTTCAAGTCTCTCGAGCGTGTAGCTCGATGGGATTTGGATTTTCTGAGGTGCAGCATGTCCCTTAATTCCGGGTTGGACATGGCCTTATACATCAGGCACAGGTCACCTCTGAGCAGGCGGTATGCCACTGAGTAGAGCTGGAGTTTCTTTAACGGGCAGCATATGGCATCTGTTTGAGCCCTTTGATCCTCTTGGTGAGGTACTTTTGGGGTCTTTCCAGTTGCTGCAGGTGTTTGGTAAGGTACATCCCAAAAGGGGCATTGTACTCGATTATGGGCCTGATGAGGGATGAGTAAAGAGGCACGATGACCTCCCTAATCTAGATGTGAATCCCTTCATGATTAGGTGGGCTATATAAAATGTTTTTCTAACCACTTTGGCCACGTGGTTGTCAAATGAGAGATTGCTATCAACTTGGGTCCCCAGGTCCCTAATTACTTCTTCTGTACTTAATGGATTACCACCTATGTGGTAATTTGTGGCACTTTGTTTTTGCCAAAGGGGATGACTATACACTTTTTGGCGTTTAGCTTGAGGCCATGGCTCTGGCACCAGTTGTCTGTTTCTATGAGGCCCTTTTGGAGGATGCTTGTGTTGGCTGGAGAGTCGATTATGGCGCCCAGTTTGCAGTCATCTGTGAACTTGGTCAGCCACAGTCCTTCCGTGTTGGCCTGTACCTCCTAGAAATATATACCAAACAAGAGAGGTCCCAGGACTGAGCCTTGTGGGACGCCACTTGTAACTGGTTTGGAGTCTGACATGGCTCCAGCAATTCTAACCATGTGGGTTCTGTCCTTGAGCCAGTTTGCAACCCATCTAGTGACATAGGGGTTTATATTTAAGCTGGTGAGCTTATCTATAATGCCTGAGTGGGGTATTGTATCAAAGGCTTTTGCGAGGTCCAGATAGGCTGTGTGGACCACCTTCCCTTCGTCAATGGCCTTGGTGACTGTTTCAAAGAAGTCAACCAGGTTTAAGAGGCAGGATCTGCCCTTAACAAAGCCAAACTGGGTAGGATCCAGTGTCTGTAGGTCCCCAATATCTTTATTTATGAGTTCCATGATGATCCTTTCCATAGCTTTGCAGACCAAGCTAGTCAGGCTTATGGGGCGATAGTTTCCAGGGTCCGTTGAGGCACCACCTTTGTGGAGAGGGACCACTGTTGCTGTACGCCACTCTTTGGGTACATATCCTGTAGTAAGGCTGAGATTGAACACTAGTTTTATGTTTGGGTTTAGCTCTTCTTGGAGTTCATGTAGGATGCAGCCTGGGACACCGTCTGGTCCCATTGATGCTGTGTTTTTTGCTTTGGAGAGGGCGGCTCCCACCTGAGCATCTGAGATGTCAGGGGGCAGCACTCTGCTGGGATAGATATTTGCCCTTTTGGTGGGGGGGGAGAAGTTTGCGCTGAACCTGTCAGCTAGGATGTTGGCAATGTCTGTGGGATCAGTGTATTTTTTGTCATTTTGGACTAATTCTGTGCATATCTGGGAATTCCCACCCAGGTTCCTAACATAACTAAAGAAAGCCTTGTGATTATCCTTAGTGTCCTGTGCAATTTTTCTCTCGAAGCTGGCCTTTGACGATTTTATGAGTGCCCTTAGTTTTTTGCTAATACTGATCAGAGATGCCTTCCCTTTTTTGGATTTTGCTCTATCATGTAGTAGCTTCCTCCTTCTATTGTATAGTTTGTTTATGGATGGGGTCCACCAGACAGGTCCAGCATGGTAGCAGCACTTGTTGATTGCAGGTGTAACTAAACCCGTCCATTTGTCCCTGCAATAGGAGTGTACACAAGTACGCGGTCCCATGTAGGCAGACAAGGGTGCAACAGAGAGGTACCTCCCTATGTAACTTCTGCCACTGCAACTGAGTCTGGGCCCAACACCCTGATTGGCCAGCAGCAACAACTGGGAGATAAAGGGGGCCGGTGCAGTATACTGAGAACCTGTGCTGCAATTAGGCTTTGTAGACACCTACCAGATTACAAGCATATGGCAACTCCAGGGTTGTGTTAACTGCAGACATTGAAACCATAGCAGAGAGGCAGTTAGAGATGGGTGGAGTGCACAAAGCTGTACAGGACCACTGTGGCAGACAGTGCTACTACACATGGTACAAGACAAGGTGGTGTACAGCGCGTAACCCACCATCTGGAAAGGACTTGCTCCAAGGCTGATTGTATATCCCGTTCCCAGCTAGACTGGCTGTGATGGATACTGACAGGCCATCAACAAGTGCTGCTACCATGCTGGAATCTATGTATCTGTATAGCCCCGGTCTGCTTGGCAACAGATACAGCACAGTGCCCAGCCAACGTGGCAAACCAATGCTGGTGGTGGAGGGGTACCTCTACCATTTGGAACGTGAAGCACCACCGAAATGGTACTGGGCATGTATCGAGTGGACAGTAAAGGTGTGCAGAGGACGTGCCATCACTGTTTGCCAGGAAGAGGGGGAAGAACTGCTGAAATCACTGCCACACCAGCACGGCCCAGATGCAACAATGGCCTAAGTGGCTACACTGCGTGCAGAACTGCGGCAGAGGGCGGTAAACGGTAATGAATTGCCAAGCTTGGTAATGCAGAGTGTCCTAGGCACAGCAGATGACAACATACTACAGGAGATGCCTTGTCGTGCATCCCTTCGGTGAAGCATAACCAGGGTACGGCAGCGGGCACGGGCATCCATGGCTACACCTCCAGCAGCACTTGCGGATATTGATGTCAGCCAGTATCCACTCCGTAGTGGCAGCTTCATCCTCCGTAGAAGGTCAGATATGGATGGGACAGATTCCTTGGTTCTACTTACTACAACACAGAATTTGACCGATCTGTACAGGTCTGACATCGTTCTTGGAGATGGCACCTTCCCCACACGGACTGATATATGTCACCAGCTATATACATTACATGGATGTATTGGCACCCCCACTGCAACAAGGATTGTACCCCTGGTGTACTGTCTCATGACACAGAAGTCGGAGTCTGCATACACCACTTTGTGGGAGGTACTGAAGGGTATGGCTGCTGAACAGGGATGCACCTTGTCTCCACAGTATATTATGACCGATTTTGAGAAGGCAGCAATTCATGCCAGCTGGAAGGCATTCCCTAGGAGTATTCTGAAGGGATGCCTATTCCATTTTGCACAGATCATCTGGCACCAGATCCAGCATCACCACCTTGTTGCCCTCTATGGCATGGACACCGCTTTCTAAATTGCCATCCGCAAGCTAATTGCGTTGGCATTCCTACCGTTGGATGATGTTGTCCCTGCATTTCTGGACATTGTGGCTTCCTTACCGGACTGTGCTCAGCCTATTGGCGTTTTTCTAGACCATCATTATGTACGAGGCCGACCACACAAGTATGCATCCCGCTGCTCAGCACAGACACGAATGCCATCGTCATATCCTTTGTGGTTTTGGAATGTGTCTGATGTCTCGGAAATGGATTTCCCGCGGACTAACAACCAGGTGGAGGCTTGGCATCGTCGGCTGAAGGTATTACTGGGACACCCTACTGTACAGCTATCCGACCTTCTGCCTGTTCTGCAGCAGGAGCAGAACCTGACAGATACCTGACGGGAATCTCTTTTGAGGGGGATGCCTGTGACACCGCGTACGAAGGCTATTGTTGTAAGGGAGCATCGCTTAAAGCACATCTTACAACATAAGTGTGACTACAGTGATGTGCAGGATTTCCTCCATGCTGTGGCACATTTCTACAAGTTGTGATACTGTTTGAGTTTAGTACGCACCAAGCACTACACACATCACATTGCATATTGAATTAATAAAGGCTTTGCCCACAGCACACAGGTTTCATGGCACCACTTTCATGCCCACGTGGCATGCTATGCCAGCCACATGTTCCACTGACAGTTGCACATGGTGGCTTCTAAGGGGGTGCACAGTGTATCACTGCGGGGGTTTGTATCTGCCACCTGTGGTTAGGGTGCAGGGGATTCCTCAATTCCCACAGGGAATTGTCCACAGGCATTTGTCACTGCAGATAAATTGTCAACCTGCCATGTGTCCACATCCAGCTGTCTCACAGGTGGATGTCGCACCTCCTAGGTGCCTGAATCCCAAACCAATACTATAAAAAAATTCCTCAGGAAAGTTAAACCTACAACCCCAGCAGCTGACAGCTTACATACAGAATATCTTAAACTAGCAGCTGATGCCATCTCTTATCCTATCCTCATTTTGATTACCCGCTCTGTCTCGGAACACTGCAGATTTCTTACATCAACACATTACATAAGGGAGGGAACTCAGCTGAACTCTCCAGTTACAGACCTATAACTATTTTATCTCCCCTAACCAAAGTACTCAAAAAATGCATACAAACCCAACTCTTGAACTACCTCTTACCTAACAATCTCCTATCTAATACACAGCATGGTTTCTGGCACAATCATAGTGCCCTTCTAAGTTTTACTAATACTATCAACCAATATAGAAATGAAGGTAAATTAGTATCTTCCATCTTTGTGGAATTGTCCAAAGCTTTTGACACTGTCTCCCATCAGAAACTCCTCACTGAACCCATCAACCTAAAACTCAGTCATTCTTCTCTAGCATGGTTCCAAAACAACCTTACTGGTCCAATACAAGCTGTTAAATGGCACCAAGATCTCTCTTCTCTTTTACCTGTCACCATGGGGGTCCCCCAGGGCTCACTTCTAAGTCCTCTTCTCTTCAATATTTTTTATCAATAAACTTCACACTGCTACCCATCTTACTTCTGTTGGTCAGTACACTCTATACTCATCTGTGTTGCCCCACAGCACAGATGAGTGCTTGAAGACATGACATGGTCTTTCTCTGTTGTGGTATCCTGGCTCTCAAATTCCCAATTCATGCTTAATCCAAGAAAAACTAAACGTATGCTCTTTCAACCCAGCAAATACACAGACTCATATTTCAAACACCATTTTAGTCACTTTTGCCAAAGTACAACTTCATTGCTTTTCAAATTAGAAAAACACAACTTGGCACCCAAAAGCAGCTTTATTCAAAAATCAGAGAGAATATGTGTGAAACTCTAAACAAGTGCCTCAGCTTACACCTTCAGGCTTTAAAATTTTCAAAACCAACTCAGAGCCCAGAGCTTTGTTCCCAGTATCAGTGAAAGAAAGTAAGGCTGTAGTAGTACTGTGTGCAGAACGAAAGCCATGTTGGGTAGAGGCAAGGAGATTATTGTCAGAGAGGAGTTTTAGTAGTTGAGTATATATACACTTTTCCAGTATTTTAGATAGTGGTGAGAGAATGGAAATGGATTGATAGGTAGTTAAATCAATAGTATTCCACCTTTATGGAATGGGGTTATGATGGATTTCTTCCAAATTTGAGGGACTGTGGATTCTGAGATGGATCAATTTATTAGAACACTGATGGGGTAGGCTATTGGGTCAGCACCAGGTTTCAAGTATTCGTCAGGGAGGTTATCGGCAGATAGGAAGCATGGTCTTAGTTTAGTTAGCAATTTAAATACTAGAGAGGTGAGCACTTAATTAAATCAAATTAAATTATTATTAACTAAGTTAAGGAGTAAGCCGAGGTGCTAGTTCAGAGTTTTATGCACTAATTAAATCAAACTAAATTATTATTAACTAAGTTAAGGCTTAAGCCGAGACACAAGTTCAGAATTTTTTGCATGTTGTCCCTGGTTTTGAATAAAGTTGCTTTTATGTGCCAAGTGATGTTTTTCTAAATCCACAAAATCTCTATCATCTTTTTATATCTTTTTCTCTAACAATACTATAATAACTACAGTATCCCAAACAAAACTTTTTGGTGTTCTAATTGAGAATAATATGAAATTTAATAAACATTTTTCTCAGACTATCAAAAGCCACATATAAAACTAGAAACACTCTTCAGAATCAAAACATTTCTCACCAACACTACAAGACAGGCAATAATTGCCAGAACCCACCTACACTCTACTCTCGTATATGCCTCCAATATTTTTACCAAGCTAAAGAAAACAGATTTAACAAAACTAGAAGTGTGCTACAACAAAACAGCCACATTTTCTACAAATTCCCCTCACAGACCCCACCACTGCTCTGCCCTACAATAACTCAGCTGGTTATTATTGCCCCACTACTTAACTTATACCCAACTCATCACTGCCCACAAACTGATACACGAACCAAAAAAAAAAATTCCCTGCTCTACAAAATCTACTCCTACCCTGTACCAACAATCAAGCCCTTCATTCCTGTAATAAATCTCTACTACAAATCATCAAATCCAACAATAGTGCTGGGGACACTCTTTACTCCAACTACATCTCTAAAATTTGGAACACTATCCCTTAAACTATCAGAACTACAGTTAACCACACTCTTTTCAAAAAACACCTTAAAATCACCTGTTTAATAACTGGCTCAGCCCATGCTCTAACCCTGGCTGAGACACATTCTTCTAGTCAATTGGCTTCCCACCCAACATCCTTCCACCATTAATGCCCATCATACACAACTGTATCACTTCTCTTTTATTAGTCTCCCCCCTCTCCCCTCAAACCTTGAACTCTTTTTATTCCATACAGCCTGCCTACTCAACCTGATAGCATTCTCACACTTCTCCTTGTAATTTAACATACCCCCCTTTACACTGCTACTTATCTACCTAACCCTTAACTTATTGCTCTAATTTATCTCTATTAACCTAACCCCTTAATCCCTCCGCTTTCTCCTTCTATTCTTCAGCACTTGGCTTTCTCCTATCATTATTTCTCCTGTTGCTTCCTCTCTATACATATCCCCCACATTACTCTTTAATACCAAACCTCCTATCACCCTTTTTCCCTCCTCTATAATTCCTCTCCTCTCTCATCTGTGATCTACATGCCCTACAAAATAAGCACACTATAATAAATAATTAATTCTCATTTACCTATCTTCCAGGATACTTACACCTTACTCATATAATCTGTAAAGTCCACTTGTTCCCTGGATTTACACTTTGTAAGAAACCTTATTTCTGTTTCTATAGTAAACTGTTAAACTAGTGTATGTCTTAACATGTTCTATTCATTATTGCTAATTTCTTGGTATCTACTATTTGTCTTATTTTTTGTGAAACAAGTTATTGTAATCAATGTAACTATGTAATTATGTTAATTGTCTCTGGAGCTTTTTTTCTCAGGGGCTGCACTGAAAATGGGCTCATACCCAGTCGGACTTTCCCTGTTAACAAATGTCAGATAAATAAATAAACATGTGTCTATTGTTGTAAGAAAGTTTTTCTGTATTGTACAGCTTATAAACAAAGGGACTGTGTCTAGATCTTGGGATGTCATTGTCCTGCTTTACTCATCCCTCATTAGTCCAATCATTGAATATAACACCCCCTTTGGCATGCATCTTACACCAGACACATGCATCAACTGGAATGCCCACAGAGATACCTCACTAAAGGATACAAGGCTTAAACAACATTTCCAATATGGACTGACTCAAATCCATTGCTATACTTGGTAGCCCACAGACTACTAAGAGGTGACTTCTGTCTGACATACAAAAGCACCATCTGACCCATTTATGATGGGCTTACTGCACATTAGCAAATCAAATGGCATCAGAAATACTCTGTCCATGAATATAAACCTATTCTGCAACATCAACAGAACAGCTTAGAGGGAGAAGTACATCTCACAGAGTATACCTTTGCTATGGAACAGACTCCCCATCCACATAAAGCAAAGTTCATCCCTGTCCATTTTCAAGCACAACTTAGATCTATGGATGGGAAACAGAAAATTTGCTTCAGGACTACCCCTCTACTATTAGCAGATCATAGATTCTTTATCCATGCATGGTTCAGATTATGTATGCTGTGCTATGATCACAGTTATTCTCATTAGGAGTAATATATAATTATTGACCATGGGATGGGTAAGGCCAACTTATAACCAAATGGGATAGGTTATTTCAAGCACATAAAAGGAAACTGGCTAGACTTAAAATGGCCTGCAAGGGCCAGCTAGCCTTACCTATGACCCTATGAGCTTATGATAGTGCAGACCTTCCCCTTTTATGTTTAGTGTAGCAGGATATAGGTCACTGCTGGCCGACACAATCTCCATCTTGTGGCCTGGAATGTACCTGTATGCCTTCCTGCCATTCTGTTAATTTAAAATCATAATTACAAACTTCAGAGGAGAAACCCCAAAGACAATTCTCATTGTCACACACAGGCTGAAAAGGATGTGATTTCAGGTTGTCTAGTCCCAAGCAGTAATATAAGTTTTCCAGCACAAACCAAGAGCACCACCACCCCATGGCTGAGAAGACAACTTGCTCTATTTTAGGGATGTGCTGTTGATTTAGACCCTGTCATCACCCTGGTCCTCCCAGTTAAAGTTAAAGTGACTGAGGATGGAGATGTCCTGGTGTTGGACATTGGGGATTGAGCTTTAACCATTTGGTGTGAAATAAATAGAAGAAATATTGTATTTATATTGTACTGGGTCTTTTGTTGATATATATGTGTGTGTGTGTATATATATGTATATATATATATATATATATATATATATATATATATATATATATCTATATTTATATATACATATATATTGACATCCATCTATGTGTAAATGGATACCTAAAATTATGTAAACAACATAAGATTGACAAGAAAATATCTAAACTGAAAAATACAGACAAAATTAAAATTACACTAGAGAAGTGTTTATGCACGTTTCCCAATTTTGTGCAACCTCAGAGTTGCTATATAAAATTTGCAGGGGGTGTGGGGGCACAGAAAGGCTTGCCCCTCTGCAAAAACAGTAAAAATGTGATGTTATCTAACCACATAGAAAACCACTGAAAAATCTGATAAAAATCAAACCACATTTTCTCAGTGACTGCATTTTCTAACACCCCCCCCCAATTATTCTATAAAGTAACTCTGAGGTCACACAACATTGGGGAAAGGGCATAAACCCTTCCCTGATATAACTTTAATTTTGTCAGTGTTTTGTGTTTAGATATTTTTCAGTTTAGATCTTTTCACATTGTGATATTTTTCTGTCAGTCTTTTTACTGTCACACTTGTGTTGTTTAGATAATTTTATGCACACCTATACATCTAATAAATATATATATATATATATATATATATATATATATATATATATATATATATATACCCAGACACACACACACACACACACACACACACACACACACACACACGTTACATTTCCTGGTTATTTAATGTAACAGTAACGGACTTCTTGCCAGTTTGTTTGCCTTTATGATGGCATTGCAAATGTATTATATTCTTGGCAAACTGAAAGGAAATGTCATGGTTGCTATCTTCACTCTGTTAGTAGCAATGGCTATGCTTGCTCACATGCTAAGGAAAAGGTAGCTGGATAGAGATGGATAGAGATGGCTTACATAAGGCTGCTACTGGCAACATTTCAGCCATGGGAAAGACACTCCTAACAACTGTCAATGAGGCATTTAAAAAGAGTTCATTTCGAAATGCCCAGAGTATAAATCTATTGTTATTATTATTATTATCATTATTATTATTATTATAATCAAGTATTACCAATTTTTACTAAAAGTAGTAGTAGGTTAGGTACCTCAGTCATGGCATTTCCTGAAAACATTACTTATTCAATAATAGAATTTATACAACTGGTAACTTATTTTGCCACTTTTTCAGAGGATAAGAGTGATTTAAGGATAACATATTGGTCAATATCTAGAAAGGAATGGAAGCTAATGGGGAGTGATGGGGAGGTTTAGGGCAGCCGCTACTAATGGGAATATGTAACAAAATGTCAGGTGACTGGAAGTGGGGAAGAAACCTGATATAATCAACAGGTCAATACAAAGAGCAGTTTTATTGGACTCTGGGCTGGAAGGTGTATGTCATGCTGCAAAAATTCAAATTCACATTCCAAGAACCAAGCTATAAAAAGGTTCTGACCCGCAGACATACATGCATCTTGTCAGCAATGACCCAGAACACTGTCTGACTAGTTCACTGGCTTAAAGTTGCACGGTTTGTAAGGAAAGGCTGAGGTGATAAAATGCAGGATAGAAGATGAGGCTAGTGTAGCAGCTCAGTACTGAACCCACTCTGCCACACCATCAGTGAGTCTACCATATCTAACCAGAGATTTTTGTAGAAACCCAGACTGAACGCCCTCTCTGCCACATTATCACTGAGTCTACCATATATAATCAGAGGTTTCTGTAGAAACCCAGACTGAACACCTTCTCTGCCAAGCCATCAATGAGTCTACCATATCTAACCAGAGATTTCTGTAGAAACCAGACTGAACATCCCCTCTTTCACACCTTCAAAGAGTCTACCATATCTAACCAGAGCTTTCTGTAGAAACCAAGACTGAACACCCTTTCTACCAAACCATCAGTGTGTCTACCATATCTAACCAGAGATTTCTGTAGAAAGACAGACTGAACACCCACTCTGCCACACCACCAATGAGTCTACCATATCTAACCAGAGCTTTCTGTAGAAGCCAAGACTGAACACGCTTTCTTCCAAACCATCAGTGTGTCTACCATATCTAACCAGAGATTTCTGTAGAAAGACAGACTGAACACCCGCTCTGCCACACCATCAGTGAGTCTGCCATATCTAACCAGAGCTTTCTGTAGAAGCCAAGACTCAACACACTTTCTTCCAAACCATCAGTGTGTCTACCATATCTAACCAGAGATTTCTGAAGAAAGACAGACTGAACACCCTCTCTGCCACACCATCAATGAGTCTACCATATCTAAGCAGAGATTTTTGTAGAAATCCAGACTGAACACCTTCTCTGCCACACCATCAATAAACCTACCATATCTAACTAGAAATTTCTGTAGAAACCTAAACTTACCACCCTCTCTGCCACACCATCAGTGAGTCTACCATATCTAACTAGAGATTTCTGTAGAAACCCAGACTGAATACCCTCTCTGCCAAACCATCAATGAGTCTACCATATCTCACCAGAGATTTCTGTGGAAAACCAGACTGAACACATTTGTCTTGAATTTAAAGCACTCCTTATTCAGATTTCAAAAATACATTTTTTTTTTGTCCAAAACATACAGATTAATCCTTGAATAATGGCAAATAAATAGTGCACGGAGCATGTTTTCATTTATGGATGTAAATATATATATATATATATATATATATATATATATATATATATATATTTGTGTGTGTGTGTGTGTTGTAGACTTTCTCCTGGAAGATGCAAGTCATGTACGAAACATCTTCATTGTTAGCAGAAATATTATCATGCATGTGGGTTTGGGGGGAAAAGCATGTCATATAGCATGAGTGAAGGTATACAATCTAATTCCCTTAAGGAATCCAGCATATTGTGATGCTCATACATGCCTTTAGCATGCAGTATTTGCCTATATAACTGTAAGGTAGCAAAGACATGAAAGTATGTACAATCCCAGAAAGTCATGAGGAGTGCTAATTAAAGGAACACACAGTACTGGTCTGAGGTACCAAATGTGAGAAATGGTTTCTTTCTTTATTTTAGAAATTCTGCTTCTGTTCTCCACTGTGTGATGTGCCAAAGGTATTCAATCTGATTTTACAGGAATTAATTTGATGCAGAACTAGATCAACTAAGACACACTACAGCAAAATTGTTTGAAAATTGTATTGTACTAGTGTGGTGTAGTGTAATATCTAAACAGAAATAGCTCTAGAAAAAAACAAGCTGGGCTCTGAGAAAGCAAGACAGGCTAGTAGTATGAACCCACACCACATAACGTGAATTGCTGGAAGCAAGTCTAGCAGTGAAAATGTTGGAATGGGGGCCTTAAGGAAGGAAGCAAGGGCTTATTTAAAACATAAAAAAAACAACTTACACACAGGGCAGAAATTTAGAAAATCCCAGAAGAAATAATAATAACAAGAACACTTGTAATATAACATTTATGTAGAATCAGGAAGGAAACAAACACCTAAGGAAACGCTAGCAAGGTCGAGATAAAATCTACTATTACAAATTAAAGATAACACTGCAAATGAAAATCTATCACAGACCAAGCATCATATGAGAATTAAAATCAGACTTAATTATAGGGTTCCTTGTCTCCATAAATTCTTTGTAACAGGAAAAACAGAAAGCTAAGTCATTCAGTGAATAAATGTACTTCAGGATAAAGCTGTGAAAAATCATAATTATAAGCTGCATATGTGTGTGTGTGTGTGTGTGTGTGTGTGTGTGTGTGTGTGTGTGTGTGTGTGTGTGTGTGTGTGTGTGTGTGTGTGTGTGTGTGTGTGTGTGTGTGTGTGTGTGTGTGTGTGTGTGTGTGTGTGTGTGTGTGTGTGTGTGTGTGTGTGTGTGTGTGTGTGTGTGTGTGTGTGTGTGTGTGAGTGTGTGTGTTTGTAAGTGTGCATGTATGTGTGTGTATTGTATGGGGGAGTGTAGAGGGCTGAAAGGAAACATTACTCAAAGTAATTCCACTGAATCACCGGCTTACCTTTCAGTAGTCAGTTATAAATCTTGCTATGGGTATAAAGCTTTCTTGTAGCTCCACAAAGGATTCTTCTTCTACCTATGTTGTTGAGTTCAGTATTTACACTGGTACAGTGTCTTGATATCCGATAGCCTTGGCAACAGGTGATCAGACATTGCATTTTTAAATGTATGCTAATTAGTCAAACCAATCTTAACTGCAGGGCATTTCTGAGGAGATCCATTCGCTGATAATGCCTTCCACACCTGATTTTTTTGGCACTTCCCTGGAACCAACTTCACCACCTTCTCATTACCAGTGCAGGCCTATATCTACCAGGCAGTGGTGAGGCCCTTATGAACTCCATCACTCTAGCATGGACGATCTTTTCCTTTTGAGGTTCCCTCCTTAGTATAATATGGCCGTGGCATCACATAACACAAGCATGTCCCTCTGACAGTGACATCCTATATCACTGATCACCCTAAGCTCCCTGGGTGTTAGTGATAAGGCAGAATCCCCCAGTCATAAAGCCACAGGTTGTGTTATCTGTCCTGTTGCTCCCAACCATCTGTACCAGAGGTCTAGTTTCACTCATAAAAGGTAACTGGCAGAGTGAATGGACACATTTCATCTACACCACAAGTCAGTACCTAACTGCAGGACATCAAGGCAGTTCATGTCATGTTTTCTTGATAAAATATATATTCCTTCTACAATCCAAATAAGTATTTTTCCTCATTTTCTTTTAGGGCATGTGTAACATATGTCTGAGATACATCTTTTGGGTATTGCTTCCATTCCATATCAGAAGGATCATAAACACCCATGTGGCCCCAAAAGTCATGTCCAAAATCACTCAGTAATATGGGAACAGAAAACGTGGTTATTCAGACTGCATAACAGATATTTTTTTAATACAACAGTATGTGAATAATCATGGTAAAGTCTTGCAGTTAAAACTGACTTCATTAATTAATGTAAAATTAGAACTGTAATATTTATTCAACTTTTACCAAAGTTATGAAACAACAAGATACCATACCAGTATACTAAATTCTCAAGCTATGAACACAGTCCTTTAGCATAGTCTTAAGATTTACACTTATTCCATCTTCAGCTAGCAACTATGTCAGTCAACTTTCAATTACTTTGGCCACTCAGCAATAACAGATATGCTATAGCTACGGATGTGACTTAGCATTAACTTGGCTGTAATTTCTAACTTTCTAGCATGCAGCATAATTATAAACTTGATTAAACAGTTGTCTTTCTTCCCATTCTTAGAATAGGTCAGTATGTTCCATTTGAGTTAATTGCCATGTAGTACTGGGACAGTGTCAAAGGTAGCAATGAAGTATCTCAAATTATTAATGTTCCAGTGTTTTTTGAAACATCTTTTCAATTTCTTTATCTAGACACAGTCACACCAGATATGATACTTGCATAATGACATTGACTACTCAGATCTGGCCCCATAATTATTTTGTAACTTGGCACACAAGTTAGGATAATACAGTCACTCACAGGACCTGAATCAAATACCTGTAATAGGCCGATTGTGAATGCCTGATAGGTTAACAATGGCTAAAGATTTTTTTGCTTTGATTGATAGTGTTCTCACTAAACCCCTTCTTCACAAAATTTGAACTTTCTAGCTATATCACTATGGAGGACTAGGAATTATTTTCTTGTGGTCAGTTTCAAATTCATTATGTTTCAGAAAATGGGGTTACTGCCACACTTAATGGCTAGTCAAAATATTATGCGCCAGGAGAGGAGGTTAATGTTGCAGTCATGATATAGTCACCATGGGGATGCTTGTTTAGTTGATTATCTTCCATTAACATAATTTGGTAACCTCATTTATGTGCATGTCAATTTTATTTTTTTAAACTAAGTTTAAAGCACAAAACAGTCTGTCCTTGTTTATTACATTCTGCTGAATTCAAGGACCATGAAAAAGATGCCATGGATTTCTTTATACACTTCTTTATTATACAAGATATAAAATGCAGCATACAGATCATAGGGGGAAAACTTCACATATTAGCTTTATATACAGCTCAGAATCAAAGCATCCCAGAATTTACCTTTAATTGATCAATCTTCTAGAGTGTTTATACAATCAGCAGCATATTTTCACACTTCCACTCTGCTCTGCTCAATTAGCTGATTTAAGTGACTAAAATTCTCTGCTTCATTTTTGGAAGTTGATGGCAATAATTTGTTAGCTGAAGAAAGGATCATTTTTTTTCAGCATTTGCAGTCTCATAGCTTTAGAAGCTGAATCATTTGCCCCTTTTGTCTTGTGCAGAATATCTTTACTTTTGTCATGAGTACACAACAGGATCATGTCTTTGAAATATTCATATTCCTTTACATTTGTCTGAAGCCTACATTCAGTGAGCACAGTACACATGTACTAAAGAGTTTCAGGATCATTGTTACAATGAATATGTGTATCACCTGGGAAAGAATGTGAACTTACAATGCTTTGGACTAGACAATCAACTATTCAAAATGAGTAGCATATGATTGTACATTTGTAAAATAATTTAGGTACATTGATTACCAGGGATATTAGGGACAAACTTGGAAGCACAGATGTTTTGAATTGCAGACTGCAGAAAAAGTACTGATATAAAATGTACTGCCTGAATGCCCAGCTACTAATAAATGAAATATATGTTTAGAATGGTGTTGTATTGCCTTCCCCACAAATCTCCAACTGTGGAAATATAATCTGACATACTCTGTGCCTAGTATATTCTTAGTCTGACAGCACACCTGTGACTGTGTTTGTCTGTTTGTTTACTTACTTATTTAATCATTGTTTGTTGGACTGGTTCCCACTAGGGGTGGCCTATTTTCAGATGAGACCTGAGGTCGACCAATGAAAGTTTGGAGAGAAGAAAAGGGAAATGGAGAAATTCATTTTATCGTTTTGCTAAGTGCCATGGTATCTTTCTCATCCATTTCAGCTACCACTGACCAGACAAACAGGACTTTGGTTTAACTTCTCATCTGAAGAGCGTGTGATATTTAACTTACTTTCCCAGATGCTGTGCTTTCTCTCACAGCAGAAAAGCAAATTAGCAAATGGCACAGCTTTTTGCTGTAGTAAATAGCCAGTTAGTGATGGAAACTGAAGAAGGAGTTCAGTGCTACATCTAAAATATGCTTTTTCTGCAAGTCTCCTTAATCTAGCCATTTAGTGTTGCCAGCTGACTACATTACACAAAATTCCAAGAATGCATGTGTCACTAATGGGTATGTACATTCAGTGGTTTTAGTGCAGGCAAACTCATCATTGACAGGATTTGCTTGGGGAATAGTTCTGCCATCTTTGATAATGTGTAGAATCTTCTATTTACTTCTAATAATAGTCACATATGCCTTAGAATGCCTTGGTAAACAATGCCTGCTGCAACAACAAAAATGATATCTTCTATTCAAAAATGACAATTCAGCAATATACAGAACTTTGAGTTACAGTTAGTTTCTGCAGATGTTAATGGCTGTAGCTTCCATTAGTACTGGCACTATGGGGTAACAGTCCATTTGTACCATTTTAACACAATTCCTTCCTACAAAATATATATCCAATCAAATTTATGTCAGCAATGTTTAATACTTATAAATTAGCATTAGTGAACTGACTGAATAAAATTGAGGAAAATAATAAAAATATTGTAGCTGTTGATCTTACTATAATTATGATGGGGCTTGCATATAAAACTAAAGCAGAGATGATTGTAAAGCTTTCAAAGATGTCTTTGTGAAACCTTATGAAGAACAAAATATAGAAGGTGGTGACATTTTCAAAAAAAAAAAAAAAGATTTTTTAAGAAATCTTCCTCACCACTATAAAATTTGGAAAAACTAGGAACAGCTAGAAAAAGCTTCTGAAGTACAATAAATGCTGGATGCCATTACAATATTTTTATATGCAAAACACACCGGTACATTTACATTACCTGTAAACTTCAAAAAAACATTATTTCAAGAAGATCTGAAACTCGTGTTACTCATTTCATTTAATGAATGTTTTTGCAATGAAGAGTTTTTCAAGGAAAACATTAAAAGCCTTGATAAAAATATTGAAGTTATCATGAATGTGACAAACTTTGTTACTCCTCTGAATGCAGTGATTTGAATATTGCTAAAAGCACCATATTGTAGGTAGGCGTAATGTTGGAGCTGACACATTTGATCGCAAAAGTGCTATATTAAGTGGTCAGGTCAGAGCTCTTGTCCTCCAATAAGAGGACTGGATGTGCTTTTGTAAAAAGAAGAACAACAACAACAAAGCACATTTATTTGTTGATATTTTCTTCCTTAGTGTTATACAACCATGTACTACCACTTATAGTATGTTACATTATTTTGGGTGCCACTTGACAAAAAAAATAGTGAAAAATAATTAATAACTTTAAAATAATCTTGATAGCTATAATATTTATTTATTTACTTACTTACTTTTGTTTACCAGGATAGTCCAACTGGGTGGTAGCCCATTTTCAGCGGAGGCCCTGGGAGAAAAGTTATGGAACAGATCAAATTAGTTGTTACAAAAATTATACAATGAACAATAATTGGAGTTTATACAATATGTAGAATATTTACAGAACAAATAAGAGCAATATTTGGAAACTTTTACAAAAATAGAGAACTATGAAAAAGAAATTATGATAAAACCAATACTTACCAGTTTTATAGTATTTTTTTACTATTATATGAAGATAATTTTAACATCTATGTTAACTAAAAATATTGTTGCAAAGAGAAATGAGCTTAGTTTATAAATTTTGGGTCATTTCAGAAAAATGCTTTACACACACTTAAATGAGTGTGCGCGTGCACACACACACACACACACACACACACACACACACACACACACACACAAGCATGCAGATAACATAATTTATAAAGAAGTGGCAAATATTTCAAAAAATATATTATTATGTTATATACATTGCTAGTAAAAGTGAACAGTAAACACTTAACAGAAAAGTTGCTCACAAAGGTAGAATACTTTGCACTGCAGATAAGGAACTGCAGGTCATGATCAAGAAGTTGCAGATAAAGTTCCTAAAATATATGTAACAAGGCTTCAAGAAAAAGAATGAAGTTGTTAATGAGGAGAAATGCAGAGAATGTTATCAGAGATAGAGCAGGAAATTAAGTATTTGAGAAGTAATACAGAAAAGTATGCAAAATATGCTAATCTGAAATTGTGTAGCCTATTTTTTAACAGTGCTGCTTTGAATTCTGTCCTGCTTTAGTCAACAGGCTGTTATAGTGTAGACAGCTGTTGATCCTAGTTTTCTACCAACTTAGATCAGTCATTTCCTATACCTCCCTTTAAACTTTCTGCTGAAAAAAAAACTTTCTTTTTGTCAGTCTGTAGATCCCTGAATGCCCTTTTCTGACCTACCCAAGATGCTCAGCACACTAAAGGCACACTTCTTTTCAATGGCTACATGCCAAAGTTTTATCTTTAATATTTCTTGCACTTATTTCTATTCCTGCTGTTTATTTTTTTATTCAAATTTGCATGTAGCCCCATTTCTCAACATAAATCAAAGCAGTCTTAGCTGATTCACCAAGTTTAATTCATTATCAGTGAAACAGCCACCTTTAAATGTGTTTTTTCTTATAATTCAAGCGCATAGCCGAAATCTTTAATCCATTAACATGTGCAAGTCCTGTTGATTTAAAATGTAATTCAGTGACAATTTTTTTCTGTTATTTACTCATTTTAAAATGTACTGTTAGCCTTCATAGCCTAAAGCATAATAGTTAAATGGTGCTAACAATGATGATGATTTGTTTGTTTCTTTCGGCTTTTCCTGGTTAGGGGTCGCCACAGTGGAACTCCGGTCTGCTAATGATTGGCAGTAGATTTTGACATGCTGGCTTGCCGGGCCTAACGCACAATCTTCAACGAAGGAATGCCCATTCACACATGTCGCCACACAGAAGACGCTCTAACTGAGAATTGAACGGGCAATGTCTAACTGTGAAGCGACAACGCTACCGCAGCACCACCACCACAGTGATAACAATGATGATGATGATGATAATGATAATTCTTACCCATAAGTTAAACTTTGTGTGCTGCCAATATTGCATTATATATTGTTCTAGCAACGTCTAAACATTTTTGGCACATGTAATTTACTTCATAATGGCATTCATCATCAAACTATTTAGTTTGCGACACTCAAATCTGTGACGTGGTTCTTTAATGACACATTCATTGAGACATACTCTACTTTTAGTTTAGTCTTACATATTGGTTGAATCAAGGCTTTCTGTGAAGATTAGGACAGTACTTTTTCCTCTGTTTTGCTATATGCTACAGTAGGATTCATTGAAACTCAGTGTTGTCTTGGAAAAAAAAATAATAGTTTGGTAGAACCTCTTAAATAAATCAAAGACTATGTTATTTGCAGTGGTGGCTGGTGACTTCATACAAAGGGAGGGACTGCAGAAAGCAACTGAATGGGTAGGTCTAACTGGAATGCGGCAGGGCTATAGTACAACAGGGTCTTATCTGAACATGGCTAGCATTTTCTGTACATATCTGATCATACTCTTAGACACATTTATTTTATTTATTTATTTTTATTTTACATTTGTTGACCAGGCTAGTCCAGCTGGATATATGTCCATTTTCAGTGGAGGCCCGGGGAGAAAAGCTCCAACGGTATTACAAGTAATTCACAGAAACAGGCAATACAAGGTAAAAATTATAAACACATTGAGTCAGAACATGAGATATACATGCAGACAGGCATAGTCATAGCAGGAAATTACATAAAGAAAGTTTAGTAGATATTTGCTATACAAATTCTAAAAATATAAGTATATAATATGGAGAAATTTGAAAAGAAAATAATACAAATATTTTAAAAATATTTTTTTTTTTTTTTTTTTTTACATATGTCTATAGGATGATGTGTGAGGAGGAATTAAGGAGGAAAGGAGAAAGGAAGGTTAATCTGGGTTGTTACAGGAACAAAGGCAGTGTTTATTGAGATGTGTTTTCAGCTGTCTTTTAAAGAGTGGAAGACTAGACAAAGATGAGATATCAGATGGCAGTTTGTTCCACATTTTTCCAACAGAGTTTGAAAAAAGGCTGTCATCTGCAGAGTTATTGGGTTTGGTAATATTAACCAGTAGTTTGTTTGAAGAGCGTAGGTGTTTCAAGTTATTGTAAGGCGTAATGAGGTTAGAGAGAATTGGTGTTTTAGAAGGCTGATATAGAATTTTGTGAGCAGTTAAGAGCTGTTGATAAATGAGCCTGTTAGGAAGTTCAAGTCAGCCTAGTTGTTTTAGGTTAAGACAGTGATGAGTTCTGAAGAGGGATCCTGAGGCAAATCGAGCAATATTATGGTAAGATGTAGCAAGTTTCTTGAGGTTATTTTTAGAGAGATTGGTATAAATAGGGGAAGCATATAGAAGGGTAGAGATAAGGTGAGAACTAGCTAAGGTGGTCCGAGCTTCAGGTGTAAGAAATGGTTTGATTCTATAAAGGGAACCAATCTTTTTGTTTATTATGCTTATTGTGTTGTTTATATGAGAATCAAAATTGAGATTGTTGTCAATAGTTATTCCTAGTAGTTTTGTAGTAGAATCAGGAGAAATCAGAGTGTTATCAGAGGAAGTAATAGAGAAGTTAAAAAAGGTTGATTTGTGGGGAGGTGAGAACAATAGCAACTTTGTTTTATTGGGGTTGAGGAGCAGGCAACGGTCAGAGAACCAGTGTTCAACAGTGGAAAAAGCTTCTTGGGTAAGTGACAGGAGTTCAGTCTGAGAGGAAGCAATGCAGATTATAGTGGAATTGTCTGCATATTGTATGCAAGTAGTGTTTGGAATAGCTGACTGGAGGTCGTTAATAAATATATAAAATAGGAGTGGGCCAAGGATAGACCCTTGAGGTACACCTAAAGAGATAGGAAGGAGATTAGATAATGAGTTTTTCCAAAGTACTGCCTGCTGATGGTTTTCTAGGTAAGATGTAAACCAGGATAAGGAAGAAGGATGAATTGAAAGAGATTTTAGTATATGCAGAAGGAGTTTATGATTAACCATGTCGAAAGCTTTTGAAAGATCTATGAAGATAGAAGATGATAGATTAGTGTTGTTACGGTTATGGTTGATAGCGTTAGTAAAGGAGAGTAATGCAGTAGTGGTACTGTGAGAAGGTCTAAATCCATGTTGACTGTTAGCAAGTAGGTTGTTATGGAGAAGATGGTTAAGGAGTTGTTTATGGATACATTTTTCCATGATTTTGGCTATAGGTGATAGCAATGCTATAGGATGAAAATTAGAGAAGTCATTAGGATTGCACCCTTTGTGTAGTGGGATGATGTGAGATATCTTCCAAATGGAAGGGAAAATTCCTTCCTTTATAGATCTATTTATCAGGATTGAGATGAGATAGGCAATGGCTTTAGCTCCTATCTGCAGAAATTCTGCAGGAAGTTTGTCTGCAGAGGGTGTGGTGGGTTTAAGTATATGGAGTAGGGATAAGATAAATGAGGTAGATACAGGTTGAAGGTAAAGGGGAAGAGAAGTATGTAAAGTAGGTGTGGGTAATTTAGAGGTGTCAGGAGGTAGGTGATTTGCTAGAGTTTGGATAGTATTGGTGAAGAAAGAGTTGAAGTCATTAGCTATTTGTGTAGGATTGTTTGGATTAGAGTCCTGGGGGTTTGGTGTGAATGACTGGCCTGGGGATAGAAGATTATTAATACTAGCCCAAAATTTTTTGGGTTCTTTTTTGGTGGTTTGTTGTAGTTGAAAGTAATAGTTCTTTTTATCTGCCAGGATGGCTTTTTTTGTACTATTTCTAAGCTCTCTGAAGTTATGGTGGTCAGTTAGGTTCTTAGTGGAACGCCATTTATCCCAAGATTTATTTCTGAGAATGATTTTTTGCTTAGTATTGTTGGTTAGCCAGGGTGCTGTTTTAGCTTTGGTTCTAATAGTGCGACTTGGGGCATGGTGATCTAGTATGGATAGGAATGTAGAATTAAAGTATTCAACAGCATCATTAAGTGGAAGGTATTTTAGTTGGGACCAATTACATTGTCTTAGTTCAGCAAGAAACTGATCAGAGTTGAATTTTTTTTTGATCGTAGTGTTTTGTAGGTGGTAGGTAAGGCTAGGTTTGATTTGTGTCTAATGATATAAGTTAGTGAGTGGTCACTTAGATCATCTGGAAGGGTGCCTAATTGATAGGTTTGTTGGGGAGTATTAGTAAGAATCCAGTCTATAATGGTTTCCTTATTGTTGGTTTTATTAGTTCTTGTGGGACTACTAATGAGTTGTTTAAAGCCATATAGGTTTATATGGGAGGTGGGGTTAGTACTGTTACATGAGTACCAATTGATGTTAAAATTGCCTAAGACTAGTGTTTCTTGAGGGAGGTTGGTAGAGAGAAAATTGAGGATATGTTCGAGAGTGTTGATATTGTTTCCAGGAGGGGGATATGCACATATGATATTTATGGCTTTAGTAGTATGGCATGGCAAATACTCTTAAGGTAGAAGTTTTCTTCCTGTGACTACATACCCCAGCTATTTCCCACAATTTATTTCCATTTTATGAGGTCTTAATAGCCTTTTACTTACTATGTACACACCCCATATGTCTAACTGTGTGCAACTTAAACAATGGCCACAGAAAATTATTTCAACTTGTTTGAGTCAAATACACAGTAAATATACCATACCAGATCAACAAGTTCAGTCACTTTCATACGCAGACTGTCTTTTTTACCCAGTAATTATAACCACTGAATTAACTGTGTAGACCTCAGATGTTTGATTGTCATCAAATAGAAAAATAATAATAATGGTTTCAGTAATGTATCTGTGTTTTTTTCACTCAAAAGAAAACACACTAGTCCTGCAAGGGCAAATCAGTGAATGTATACACATGATCAATTAACAGCAAAAGCAGTAAACTTCATCCGCTGAATGTCTCTGTACCTACTGATTATAGCAACTGTAATGGTTTATCTTAGACATCTGTCTCAAAATAAATAAATAAATAAATACAAATGTAATGGATACAGTAATCCATTTTAGCTCCCTTCTGTCAGCCACCAACAATGCAACCCACTGCACCCCCTACACATGAGTATGCTCACCCACACACACACACACACACACACACACACACACACACACACACACACACACACACACACACACACACACACACACACACAGCTATGCATGCACACATGCACACACAGTCACACTGTTGAACTGAAGAACACAGAGAACATTATCAAGACCAGATCAGATCATAGACTGTACTGGAATATGTATTTGTTTATTAAAATGTATTTAATTTAAAAAATCATATCCCTTGCACTTGTGCCATCATAACAGTTCTTTCACTTTCATTGAGACTATCACAGGTACCAGTCATCTGTGGTAGCCTGAGTCAACTGAAAACTCTTATTAGGGGTTTTGTCCAGCAGTCCCATATGGTTTCCAGTCAGAATTTATGAAATATATCCATTATTATGGTAGAGTCCTTGATGACATAATTATCTTGTGGAAAGGTAAGTTAAACACATTGGATGAATTTTTAAATTATATTTCTTTCACATCCAGATTTTTAAAATGTACTTCTTCAATGGATTTTGAAAGTATTAATTACTTAGATATAAGGTTATATAAGAATAGTGTACACAATAGATTTGTATCTACTATTTTTAGGAAAGATACACTTTTAAATACCTGTTTATAATTCAACACTAATCATCCATTTCATTAAAAAAGAAAAATTGTGAAGGAGCAACAGGTGCAACTATCCAGATTAGTTAGTGGAGAAATTTTATTCAACAAGGAAAAAAAGGAATATTTCTTAAAACAGTTCAGGGTAAAGGTTATCAAATGCCTTTGTTGGAAGAGTTGGACAATGAGATAAAGTTAAAAAGACTCATGAGTTTTTAGCCCATTTTAAGAAATGTTTTTTCCAAGAAGTTAAGGTTAAAAAATGATTGCAGATGGGACGAGGAAAGCTCTGGTTACACCTTTTTCCAGAGATGCTAATGATATTATACAGATTATTATTAGAGATTGGATTTTGACTTTCAACATGGATTTAAAGAGGAGACTGGGGAGAAGCCAGTTATAGCCCCTAGTAAGGTTAAAAATTTAAAAGAAAATTTTGAGAGTGATAAAACTTATTGCACTAATGGTAATACACATAAAAATAGGGGGCTCTCCAAAGAACATTAGTGATTTCCCTAATGTTACTTACGTAGGTATGATAGGGAGATTGGTTGTCCAGGACAATATAATTTCTAATCAAATGGGGTGGTGTACTTAGCTTCCTTTTTGATGCATAAATGTTTTTATTTAGAGAAAATCAAGAGTGAGTTAAAAAAAACAAAATTATGAACATGTTCATGTCATAAAACAAAGAAATTTAAATAAGTAATTGTATAAATACACTTTGGTGTTCAATTTAAGAGATTTTTATTTTTCATTCTCACGAACATTGATCCAAATCCTAGAGGTGGCTTGTGGGAGAATAAGTTGGAAAACTGTGAGCTCATTTGGCAGCTTAGATTGGTTACAATGTATGAGTCAGGTCTTAACCATGTTTCTATCACTAGTCTTCTTAAATGTAGGTCTGTTAAATTATAATTATAGCCTAGATTGTGGTCATAAAGAAGTTTGTTTCTAGTCATTTGGCTTATTGGTTTTATAGCAAGATCATCATTAGTAATTGTTAGATGAACAGTAAACTTTATATTTTTAGGGTACCAAATGGAGTAATATATATTTGATATCACTGATCATATGTGATTGGTTGTATCTCATCACATGACTGGATTTTATGGAGTATAATGACAGATCTGATGAAGTTTTTTGGAATGAAAGTGGTCAATCAATGTTCATGCACTACATTTATCTAGTTTGGTTCACATAGTTCAGTGTATGTTTTCACTGTTTGGTTCTTGGTTACATGCTGGTGGACGTGCACAGAATTTTTTTGATTTTGAGTAAGATGCTGCAAAGACATGAAACATGCCCTCCCATACAGAAAGAGGGAAAAGCAGAGAATAGAGTAAGATATGATAAGACCAAAAAAGCAGAGAAGATTTTGCATTATGACAGACAACATTTTATTGCTAGATTTTTAAGTTGCAAGAATGAACTAAACCCAGGGTATATTTAAGAAGTACACAAATGTTAAAAAAATCCACGTGATATGTAGACTCCAAAGAGGATGCTTAAGCATCTTTCCTACCCTATGACAGCAACTAAGTAGCACTAAAAGATTGTCACCCATTTCACAATAGCAGATGGTTAACATCAATGTGCACCTGAAGTGGTCACTAGAATGATCCTATGTGGGCAATGCATGTCTCAAGCCTATCAAACCTACATAAACTAAACTGGTTTTCAACAAAAAATACAGTGGCTCCCTCCTTTAAGATCTTTATACTGTGAGGCCAAAATGACCCTTGCACTATGCTAAAAAGCATGGTCTTGGCTCCTTTGGGTAATACAGTACAATCATAAAAAGAGAAGCCAGTCATCCCCTTTTGTTATAAACATATGTGGAAAAAGTTCTCACTTTCATACTTCTTGTTAATGTTGCTTGTGACATTGGTTATCAGTGGATATTGTTTTGTCTGCTGCTGTGACCCAGTGTATCATATGTTGCAGGAGCTCTCCAAATTTAAAATACTGTCCAAAATGAAATTCAACAATCATTTTATATAGATATGCAGAATAGTAGGTGGCCAGCTGTGGCAAGCTGTGGATACCCTTACTGCCTCAAGGCAATCTGTTCCTACTGAAATATATATCTGCATAGTCCATCACCAGGTTTAAGATTATAATAAATGTATAAAATGCTTGTCAGTTACATGCATAGCTTTTCTCTGACTTTGTAGGCCTTAGTAGGCTCTTCAATAAAAATGTTATATTAATTTCTCCAAACACAAAGAAGTATGGCCTCTTCCTGTCTCCATTTGTACTGACATTATCAATAAAAAAGGGATGATTTCTTTCAGTTATCCTCCTTGGATGGGGTTTTTACTTCAAATGCTGTGCAAGAACCTACGCTTTTAATTTTTCTTTTATTTCTTCCATGTTACGTTGGCACAAATTCAGGATTCTTTATGTTTTGAAGCTTAACTGCCAAAAAAAGAAAGCCTTACATACTGAACATAAAGTTCAAATATCTCAAATAATTTAAAAAGTTTAAGTCTAAACTTGTAGAAACAGCAGCTACAACACCTTCTTTTATTGGAATAAATATGCAAAGTTGGCTGGTTAAGTGGCATGAGGGCATGTGCTCTGAACCACGTAGGGTTGCAAATCAAATGAATTTCACAGGATAATGTTTACTGTTCTAAATGACAAGGGACACTGACTAATCAGATTATATTTACCTATGCATCATGTTTGCTTGAGGCATGAGAGAAAACTAGTACAGGTCATCTAAATCTTACATTAAGTCTAAGAGTTCTTATTCCACAGAGTCTTCAAAATTTCACTCACAGTCAATTTTTTCTCTCTCACCTGACAACTATTACAACCTGGATGTATAAAAAACATCAGCCTCCACTAAAGTCTACCTTCCCACTGAATGGCACACTGCTACCATCCCAGACCATACCAAGTAGCATAAATAGCACCTCAGGTCTCCCCTGAAAACTGACCACTAGCCTAGTGGGACCAACCTGGTCAAGAAAGGCTAAATAAACTAGCAGATCTTGAGCTCGTTGAGGAGAATTAATAAAACCCTTTAACCTTCTTGGAGCCTCAAGGGCCACTGAATGGTTCACACATTCTCATGCTGCTACCATTCCCCCAGCCTATTAATGAGCCTGCACTGAAGCCCACATTAGTTCAGACAGCTGGGCACTTCTGTTAAGCCTATTGTCCACACCTCAGATGAGGATGTCATCACCATCACTGTGAGGCATTCTAGTGCCCTCTTCCTAACATGTGCATGCTCTGTCTCACACACACACACACACACACACACACACACACACACACACACACACACACACACACACACACACACACACACACACACACACACACACACACACACACACACACACACACATGTACACACACACACACACACACACACACACACACACACACACTGGAGAGCTGCTATAATTGACTTGGGGCATTCATATCACATCATCAAAATTTCAAAATATCAAGTCTGATATGGTCGACAAAATATCATCGGTATTTTGAAACTTCTAACATAAAAAAAGAAAAGAAAAAAGAAAAAAACTAAACTTTGCACTGCACCCCCCACACCCCTGCTACTTAAATATACCAACTTCGAGATCACACTACATTGCAGTAAACAGAAATCTCCCCTTATGGAGATTTCCATTAAAACATTCAATGTCTTTCACTTTCGCTGATATGGTGCCAACTATATCAGCTTCGATATTTTCAGTTTTTGACGAAGCGATATAGACCCAACTTGGCGTGCCAAACTGACTTGCCCTAGTCAAGGGCCAACAGTAAAGCCTCCAGTTGCCTAGAGCAACAGCTGATAAGGAATCTCCTTTCCTCCCCTCAGAGCGGTTGAGCCAGCAAGATCCATTCACTTTCACCACCCATTTCTTCCAGCTTTGGGTCACATGGGTCATAGTCAAGACTTTATCCCTTTATTCACAGAGCTCTGCATTACCTTATGAAATACTTAATAAAGTGTTCGAGGTACATTGACACTTTAAAAGCAAAGACATGGCACATGCTTTCGCAAAAGTACTTATCATTTTTTTTCTTTAAAAATGGCAATATTTCATTTAGAAAGCAAAAAAAATTGACGCTTACATTAAGATATAAAGCATCATAAAAATACAAATTCAAATATAGCCTGTTGCCTTGCATTCACATAAACCTTTTTTACTACCTTTATAAAGTCAGTCTGACTGAATACACAGTACACTCAGACGGTCAGTCTCAAATTACCTTATAGGAAGGAGCTTAAAATTAAAGTCACCTATTCTTTTTTGCAAGACCCTTTGTTCTACTTTCAGAAGCAAAACAAAAAAGGTCACTGCTTGCATAAAATTAACTGAAATATAGATCTATTCTGTAGTGGCCCCAATGGGCCCACCAGAGTACCACGTCAAGTGTGGCTTCAGCAAGTAATCTGCATTTTAGCATCTGATTATGCTATGTATAAGATTAAATGCTCCCACATAGCAAACTTAATCTCCAAAACATGTTATGTTTACAGTAGTGGTTTAGGTGGTGCTTGAGGAGGACCATCACATCTACTTTAGATCTGCAAAAGGATCGAAGTGTACTATGTGAATCAAGGGCAAATTTCATTTTTAGAAAGTAAAAATTAAACACACTGGTATTGTCTTAGAATACCAAACTTACACTATGAGGCATTTCAGCTGAGTTGGGAAATAAGACTAGAATCTGAACAGTTTTTTACCCCATCTTATGGAATAAGGACACAATTTCAATTTTTTATGCTTTATGCTAATGTGTTTTATAAAACTGGTGTAGAGTGATTTGGCAAAAGAAGTTCAATATAAGGCTCAGGAATATCAGCATCTGTTTCTTTACTTCTCATATTTTGAAATTTTAGCTTGAGAATCAAATATATCATTGAATAGGAAATAAATAATTTATATTTTGAGAGAGGCTGTAAAAGCAAATGAGAAGGTCAGACTCCGATTATAATTTTTAAAACCTTGCCTCTCCCAACAAAAAGCCATCTGTGCACAAGCATGAGCAATCTCTAGTAATATCTTTACTTCACCTGTCTCCACTAAAGCCATCAGAAACAAATTTCTGCATTGCTTTTATTTTTCGTTACTCTTCATATTTTCCTTTGAACTACTCTGCTGATCCAAAGCAGAATCAAGATTGAATCCAACATATGGGATGAATTAGACAGAATATGCAAACGTTCTAAGTACTTTACAAAGAGAAACCTGAACATAATGAATACAAAATGAACTCACACAAACACACACACACACACACACACACACACACACACACACACACACACGCACGCACGCACGCACACTCACTAAACACACCTGTGTACACGTACACTCAAATATCAAACCAGCTGTGATGGTAATACACGGTGCTTTTACGTTTTCAAAACATTTAATTTAGTAATAAGATAGCATGCCACCTCAACAACAAGGATACTAAAGGAGTCTTATTTTCACAGGGTTTGGACAGAAGACAGCACGGCTTCAACTCTGTCCTAATCATTCATGCTAAGTGAGCTGTTTTTCTGTTTGTTAGTCTCCTTAGAGTCTAGACATAAAACAAATATCGATGAAGAGTTGGACTGAATAGCACTGTGGTCTGTCAAAGCAGTCTGCAAATGAGCTCTGTATCAATGTAGTTAGAGAATTAGACATGTTGTGCAGATTATCGATGTCAGGAAGTCAGTAGTTCACTACCCCCGACATCACAAAATGTACGGTGCTGCCTTAATTGAATGCAGAATGTCTGAATGACAGCTCACTCCAGCAGTAAACTGTTTCACAACAGGTGCAACTGGGCATGTGCAGCAGCAGCGGCAGGGAAACGCAGATTTAATAAAGCAACAATGCAAATCGAGGCGCATACACCTCTCCATGAGGTGATATACCTGGGAGACCTAAGAAGCATCATCTTATATACATCCTTTTCCCCCAGCTGACAATGAGAAAAATAGTGACGAAATATATGTAGTACTCTATAAAGATAGTGGAATATCTGTGTACGTTGCAAGCATATGTATAAGTTTCATATCTGGGACAAACAATTTCCCTTTTTTGCCATTTTGAGTAGCACTGAAAAGGACGTCATAAATCTTGATGCTCTGCAGATGACAGAGCAACAGACAACACAACTACCAAGTAATACAAGGTGGGAAGGATAAGCTTGAGCCAGACAAGAGGGACAGGAATATGACACCTCGGAGTCACTAACTGTCAAAAGTGCACATTTGTTTTGTTTATTCACAGTTTTCATAATACCTCTTGAAGGCAAAAGTACAAACACTGAAGCAGTTGTATCCAACAAGCTATGCTGAGTTACTACATCCTCAGTCTGAAAGTGGCAATTTTTTGTTTGGTAACTACAGCTCTATTTCATAAGCTCATAGGTAAATGTTAAGCAATCAGCCTGTAGACTATTACATGCTTAGCCAATAATCAGATAGTAAGCAGTGGTGAGATTCAAACCTTGTGCCTTGTGTCCATAAAGTAAACACCTTAACCATTATTGTCAACTCCCAACCCAGTATGAAGGAGGAGTATAGAAATATGAGATAAATAATTGGAATTGGTACTCTTGTATGATGTATGACTCTGTGGACTTGATTTTCCATACATAGTTTGCTACTTTATCTGCTGCCGGAGCTTATTTTCTATGCCAGGAACTCATAAGAAAAGAATCTGAGACAAAAAAGTCCAGGAAAAGTAGCACATTATAAGGTATGGCATACTATCAACACAAATAAAAATTATTAAGAATCAATCTAAGGCATAAGTGCATCAGATAATGTTAAAACATATAAGTAATCTGAAAATATAATACATTACATTGCATGTAGAAGTCTCATCTTCTCTTTATGTAACCTTAGCTCATTTGGATTTCCTACGTCCCTGTGAGTTAACATTAACTAAATTAATTGGCATAAAGAAAGGGACAGCCATAAATATTTTTACTTTCACAGTGACAGTTGGTGGCATGTTGTCTGCAATACTATATATCCCTCTGGAGTGATTGTCTTCATGAAAGGAAACACAGAATCTTGCAGTCCAGAAAATAGCATCCAAAGTGCTCCATCATCTACATCAGTAGAGGTAAGAGTGACTGAAGGAGCTGCAAATGGTCAAATGGGAGGAAAGAAAGGGTGAGGCCTGATAAACAAATACTTAAGTAACTTAAGATTATATTTTAAGTTTTGTGATATATGAAGGGATAAAAATTTCTAAGAAGTAGCATGGGAAATATATAAATATTTAAAATTAGGAGATATATGAAACATCTTCCCTGAAGAAGCATTATGTTTAGAAATGTATAAAAATGAGAAAAAAAAAGAAGACAGAACATGTCAACACAGAGAACTGACTTTTAATGACCACTCAGTAATAACAAAAGGGTAAAACTTTTATTAATACCAAGTGGTCATTAAACTTTTTTTATTAGCGAGTGGTCATTAAAAGTAATTTCTCTGTACTGATGTGTTCCATAGCATTTTTTATTATTTTTATCATTTTCAGTCTACAGTTTGCTGGTCACCTGTGGTTCCATGTTTAGAAATGTGTCACAATTCAAAATTATGTGAATAATAAAACTCTAGTGAATGACATTATAATATAGGCTATTTGCCAACTAAAATATATTGATTGATGTAGGAAGTGTGGAATGACAAATCATTGCATAGCTGTAGCTATATTTTTGTTGTATCTGTTACAGAGTGACCTAGACATAGCCAGTGATATATCAATTATACTTCAATGAACACTTTCTATGTTTTCTTTATATAGATATGTATGTAAATATAATCTATGTATGCATTTGTTTAGTTATTCATTTATTTTGGGATGCTGGCTTTAATTACTGAGTCAGTGGGCTATATAGCAGAATTATGGTATGCAGTCTAGAAACATGCACTGACTGGGATGGAAGGGTGGTGTTACACTTGGCATTGTGCTATACACTGCAAATGTATGCACTTTAGTGTACATTTTTGTCCACGGTTCCAAAAATCCTGACTACATCCTTTCGATGAGGCCCCGGTTTTGGCACACCTTCCTCTGCTGACAACTGTTCATTCTAATAAACATCAAGATGAAATATTTCAATATGTGTGTCTTGAAGGTTTAGACATTTCTGAGTAAGACTTCTTAAAATATCTATATAACCACCTTGAACATCCCTTGCCTATGCGTATTATTATGAAACCCTGGAGAAATTCTGCAGGTAAGCAACCTTCTGATGATTCTTATGGTTAGTCTTAGACATGGACAGGAAGACATTCTTTCTGGACATGCAGATATAGTCAACACTCATGTGTATATGCACCCTTAATTATACCACAGGCAGAAACTAGGTTTATTTCCCTTTAGAATGCACTATCACTATCTCTTTTTTACATTGTTACGCTTTGATCAGTAAATTTCTAGGCACCTAGTTCTTGAAGTGTGACATTGTTCTTATATCAAAAGCCTTAGGTAGTAAAAAAGTGTGTGTGTGTGGGGGGGGGGGGGCAGTAGATCACCAACTAGCACAGTTCAAAGTGCAAAACATTTAACTTTTCATAGGATTATAGGAGGTTAATAGGTTAATGTCCCTAGGGTCCTTACAAGCCTAGCTAAGTACAACCCCTATTCCCAAGAATATCAAGGTATTTAGCAGAATTAAGTCAAAAAATACTGCTCCTGTCCAATAGGTACACAGGTGAAACTCCCGGGGTGAATTTGAGGTTTTCCATCCAATCATCCAAATTGTGCTTAAATAAGGTCTACAAGTGGCTCTGCTTCACCTGAATTGGAAGTTTGTTCCAGAGGAGAGATAACCTCTAAGACATATCTGTCTCCCCAGAAAATCCTGTTGATGTACCATACTAGGCTGAGTTCCCTAGAGTGAGTGCATCTTATACCATTTGATTTACAAATGAGCAGCATTTCCATTAGAACAGAATCTGAGATTGCTTTATTTGCAGGGCAGAGGTCACCTCTGAGTAGTCTGCAAGACAGAGTATAGTGGCAGTGATTTCAGTCTGTCAAGGTATGACATATGCTGAAGACCCTGAATTTTCCTTGTAAGAAACCTTTGAGGACTTTCCAGTTGCTGCAGTTGCCTGGTAAGGTACATACCAAAGGTAGCACTGTACTCTGTTACTGGCCTGATGAGTGAGGAGTACAGGGGGTTATAATCTCCTTTGTTCCTGATGCAATGCCCTTGCTTATGAGGTGGAGAATGTAAAAAGACCTTCTTCTCACTGTGGAGATGCGGTGGTCAAAGGAACGGCTGCTGTCAACCTGTGTGCCCAAATCTCTCACCACTGATTACGTGCTTAGGGTGTTGTTATTAATCTGGTAACCTGCAGAGATGTCATCCTTGCTGTAGGGGATGATAATGCATGTTTTTGCATTGAGTTTTAGCCCATGACTTTGGCATCAGTTATTTGTCTGTGGAAGTTCCACTTGTAGGATGTTAACATCCTTTGGGGACTTGATGACAGCACCCAGTTTGTAATCATCAGCAAACTTTGTCAGCCATAGACCTTTTGTTTTAGATTGTACATCCGAGAAGAAGATTCCAAAAAATAGGGAAGCCAGCAAAGATCCCTGTAGAACACTAGTGGTTCTGGTTCTGCTGGTGGAGGTAAAGTCACCTATTTTGACTGTGTATGTTTTATCGGTGAGCTAGTTTGCAACCCACCGGACAATATACAGGTTGATCTCCAGCTAGGTGAGTTTACCAATGATGCCTAAGTGGGGAATAGTGTCAAAGGCCTTGGCCAGGTCCAGATAGGCCATATGCATGGATTTGCCTTCATCCAGGGCTTTGGTGACTGTCTCAAAGAAGTCCACCATGTTCAAGAGGCAAGATCCCCCTTTAATGAAACCAAACTGGGTCTGGTTGAACATTTGGAGGTCTCATATAGCTTTGTTGATAAGGTCCATGATTATTATTTAAAATAGCCTTGCAGATTAGGCTGGTCAGGCTTATGGGTCTATAGTTCCCAGGGTCTGTGGAGGTGCCTCTTTTATGTAAAGGAATGACCGTTGCTGTTTTCCATTCAGCAGGTACAAAAGCAGTGCTTAAACCATGGTTAAAAAAAGTACCCATTGGTGCAGCTAGCTGCTGTTGTAATCCATTAAGAATGCAGCCTGGGATATTATCAGGTCCAATGGACGCTCTGTTTTTGGCTTTGGAGACAGCATTTATGACCTGCTCCATGTTGATACTAGGTGCAGTGCAGGTAGTAGGGATGCTTTGTGAGATATGTCGTGGGAACAGGGGGAAGACATTTTCATTGAACCTGTCAGCTACCTGTCAGCTAGCAAGTTGGCTATTTCTGCGGGGCCGGTATATGTGGTGCTATTAGATAAAGAAGGCCTTATATTTATCCTTAGTGAAGGAGGCTAATCTGGATTCATAGCTAGCTTTAGAATGCCTTAGGAGGTGTCTTATTTGCTTGTTTAAGCCAAGGATGGAATACTTCTGGTTTAGAGACTGTTCCTTCCTGCTCCTGTACAGCAATTTATTTCTCTTATTCTATAATCTGCTAAATGGCGGATGTCTACCAGGCAGTCTTGTTCTTTCATGAGGATCTTGTTTTGAGCCTATCAGGTATGGTTGGTTCAATTCATTTGTATAGATTGTTATACAAGGCATTGGTATATAGGTGTCCATGCCATCAGTGAGAGCAGGAGCTATGATGCTATTAATACTGTAACGTATTAGGTTGTAACTGGCTTTATAGAAGTTTTTTAGACTAGTTGTTGCTAATGGGACATCAGATGTTATTGCTACTTCTAATAAGATTGATTTATGATCAGCCCTCATTAGGGAGGGCAGCACACATGGAGTAGTGCAACAATCACCCATGTTGGTGAACACCAGATCCAGAATGTTTGGACCCCTTGTGGGAGTGTCAACCAACTTGTCCAGGGCATTGGAGTTGATGAAGTCGAAGAACCTTTGGTCAAGTGTGTTAGTACATGTAATTTACTGAACCTATGGATGGGTAGTTAAAATTGCCTAAAACCAGTGTGTTTGGTTGTATCTTGAGCTATTCAAGTAGATCCAAGTATGCAGTGTGGGTATCCTGGTTCATGGAGGGGGTCCTATAACTGGCAATAACTTGGATAGGGGGCTTACCTACAGTTAATTGGATCTGGATTAGTTCAATGGAACCGTTTTGTTTAACCAATCTAGAGGTGTATTTATCTTTGCTGAATATTGATACTCCACTTCCTTTAGTTCTCACACTTTCAGGCATTATAACCTGGTATGGCCAGGGTGCTTTCAAGGCCTTAAACCAAGAATCTGTGGCTGCACAGATGTCAGCATCTTCTAAGGAGAGGGCTGCTTTAAGTGAGTGAAGTTTTAGGTTTAGACTCCTAACGTTTAGCAGCATAACCTTGAGATTGCTTTTTGAAGATATTTTTATGTCGGGAATTTTGTTGTTGTGACATTGCCTAAAAAAGGCACTATGGGGAAGGCAAGAACCTTAGCCAGTAACAAAAGTCCTGGAGGTGACAGATGAAGACCATCTCTGGCAAAACAGTGTGGTCTATCTACCATGTCATCCCAGGCTGACAGGTACTGGGTCCCCATAGAATGACAACAGAAACTAAGCCAATTGTCAAAGTCAATACTTTTTTGTTTATATTTTGGCATCATCTTAGGTGAAGGTAGTATGCTGCTCAAGGCTAGGGACATACCTGCCTGAGACACATATTCAGAGAGCTTAGTCATGTCTCACTTCACAGTCCAGTCAGGTACGTCTCAAGTTATTTGTACCAAAATGAACTATGATGGATTCATAATGGTACTTGTTGTGGAGAGGCTTGAGTGTGTGTGTGATATGATGCATCCTGGAAGACCTTCTCCTTGTCCAGCCTAGTGAGTGGGACATCTATGTGTCTCACTATAGAGCCATGTAAAACTAAAAAATTTGATTTAGATGTGCTTTGCCTTAGGGGCTTGTTTGGTGAGACACTTGTGCTTGGGATTTTATGTGTATTGAGTGCTGTAGGTACTGTATTAGTTTTAGCATGTTTGTGTTTCAGAGGTCTCAGATGTTTAGGTAAATTTCTGGTGAGAATCTCCGCATGTGATGGTTTATGTGTTGAGAGTGTGGTTTGTGCAGGAGGCATAGTATGTGGGCTGACAACCTGTTCAGTGTCACTGTTTTGTGAATGAGAAAGCAAGGATTCCAAATTCTTATTGTATATGCATCTCTTGCAAATTGAGCTTGAGTGGTTTAGGAGTAGTGGGTTGTCAGTGTGCATGAGGTAATTGCTACACTGCTTCAGGATACCCATGTCAATCAGGCTGGCAGGAGAAATGGAGGAGAACTGACTATCTACAATACTAGGTGTAAATTTACTTTCTTTAATGAGAAAGGATGTGGTTTAATTGGGGGATTAATGCTGTGTCTATACTATTGGGGCTCTCAAGGGGTACAGACTATTAGGGATTATGAGATTTCAGTTAAAGTGGCAAATGCTGTAGAAAACTCAGCTGAGGTGCTCTATGAGCAACTAAATGCAATTTAAGGGACTTTTTAGTTGGGGCATGGGCATCTTCTAAGGGACAATAAATCTACTTTAGCTTTTGCGTCTGTAACTGCCAATGTTACTTTTACAGCACAATGCTGTGCAAAGGTGGGTCCTTTGCTGCACTTTTCTGCCACAAGGGTGCAGGGGGCCCTCTTAATGTAATATGGCTAGTTTTACTGCTCAGATAATGCCAGACAGTCTAGATTCAGCAAATATGAATCTAGCCTATGCTGTGAAATACATGAGTAGTAGAAAATACAAAGTGCAGGAAAAACAGTCTCAAGGAGCAAACAGTGAAATAGCAAAACAGTTAAAATGACTAAAAAACAATTAAAAGTAAGAGGCAATTCAGTAATCACAGTTTCAAAGTACAGTACAGTGAATGCAAATACTTATTTTTCTATACATTTCAAAGGATGCTGATAGTCTGCATCCATGCCCATCTCTTGTATCAGTGGTGAATGAATGGGCCTAGAGTTTATTGTCTGAACCACAAATCAGATGGACCATAGGGCTCTCACTAGGGTCTGGTAAAGAATGGACCTTCTCTCATCTCAAGGCATGTAAAAGGACTGATTGCTGTAGGAGAGGGATTTGATCATAGTTTGTATGTTGGGGCACCAAAAAGTGTCTTTTTCTATAAACAACGTTCATGAGACATTACATCAACAAATAAAACACAGAAACTGGTGAGAAATGTAAATCACTTCAAACCAAATAACAATAGTGACACATAAAAATATGAAATGACAGTCTAGAGGAAGAAATGTTTATGTACTTAATAAGTTATCCCTAAAACATGCAAATGTAGCTCATCAGATCAAGCTATATGATATGCGATCCTTCAAAGTCGTGTTCCTCTTAAGTTTAAGATATATGATTGTAGATCTTTATTTGGGCGGCCATGGTGGTGTAGCGGTTAGCGTTGCTGCCTCACAGCAAGAGGTTCTCCAGTTCGATTCTCAACTGGGGTGCCTTCTGTGTGGAGTCTGCATGTCCTTCCTGTGGTCATGTGGGTTTCCTCTGGGTGCTCTGGTTTCCTCCCACATCCCAAAGACATGCTGTAGGTGGATTGGACACTCTAAATTGACCCTAGGTATGAGTGTGTGCATGTGTGTGCCTTCTGTGGAAGGTCGGGCTGGCAACTCGACACCATACAACTCCACTGTCAATCATGAGCAGACAGGTGATCCACTGTGGCGACCCCTGACAGGGAAAAGCCAAAAGAAGAAGAAGAATTGTAGATCTTTATTTAAACCATTTAAAATGATCGCAACAATTAAAAATTAAGGGACTCGTCACTAGTCACACTTACATTAATTTTAGATTAATACATCAGTTTACTGACCCATCTTTCTTATTGCCTTTCAATCAATAGGTAGATTTTTTAGAAAAAGACAAAAAATATCAGCCCAAGTTCATAAAGGTTATGGCGAGGTGTACACAATGTGTAGACCTCATGGTAATTTTTCTGCGTTCAGACACAGCTCTACCATGGTGCTTTTGTATGAAGATGTACAGTACCATGGGGCACTATCTCCACATCTTCGCTAGATGCTAATGAGGCAGTCTAGAGGAGATGCATATGCTAATTATCCATGTGCTTCTCGATAGAACAACTTGAGTAAAGTAACACAGCCACTCCTTGCCACTTGCAGTAATGAACATGGCCTTTGGCAGTGTTGATACCTTGTGATAGAGGTAAGTGCAGGGTAGTATTAGGGTGTGTGTCAGATCAGTGTATATGTGAGGGGCTGCATGTGTGAATGCATGTGTAAGTGTGTATCTGCCTCAAAAGTAGCAGTAAAAGGTTACTGAGGGGGAGAGATGTGGAGTTTGTGTGAATGTGTGTTTCTGTGTGTGTATGTGTGTGTGTGTGTGTGTGTGTGTGTGTGTGTGTGTGTGTGTGTGTGTGTGTGTGTGTGTGTGCATGCTCATGTGCACATATTAAATTAATTCATGGATATGTGTGTGTCTCTGGGTGGGAGGCTGTTGTAATTCAACACACTCCTAGACTAATATGTAACATTGAGTAAGGACTAGCAACAGCCACCAGGGTTACATGTGATCATGTGGGATGGGGAGAACATTAACCACTAAGGATATGAGTCAACATGGGATGTGAAGAAAACTTGCTAACAGGTATAAGTGTGATGATATGGGATGAGGGCAAACACACCAGGGATTATATTGTAATCTTATGTCTTAAAGCACTTAGATGTATAGCTGGTCAGGCAAAGAACCAGACACTATGGACACTCAATATTGCATGCCTTAAAGGCACATAATTAAAAAAACAAGTGGACTGGAGAACCACCAGCCACTAAGGATAACTCTTTAGCTATGTGCCTTATTAGCACTTGAAGCAGGGGTAACACTACTCTCCATGGAGAACTCTTGAAACTGTGTCTTAATGGCACTTGCATGTAATGCATTTGGGAAGAGAGAGAGTATAATCTATATATCATGGTTTAGAGGTACTCAATAAAAATAAATAAATAAATAAAACAGAAGAGCAGACAACCTAGATGCCAGAGACATTATAAATAGCTTGTCTCAGAGGCACTAAACACGATTCCAACCTAGTAACGTTCTCTCTCCCAGAAAGGATATATATAAGAGCTCTGCACCTCCACAATATACCAGGAATATAATGGAAAAAGACAGCTAAGACTTTTCAAAATCTAGAGTTTATCTCAACAATCCTGTCTTGATTTGTGACTAACTGTGCAGTAGTCTGGTAAAAGAAGTTTTTACTTTAATTTATATTTTATTACTGTTTTCACTGCTTGTAGGAAGGACTGGATAGCTTATAGACATGAAGTTTTAATTAGATTTATGTTTTTGCTTGTTTTATCTTTAATTTTCACTGTTTGCTGTTAGAAAGAAATAGGTTGTAGAAAGTCAAATTCTAGCCACCCCACAGGGCCCAGTCAGCTATAAATTCACACAGACTGCATGGAGAACAATCCAGAGTTTATCTAAATAATCCTGTCTTGGTTTGTGATTTATTGCTCTTTACTGTTAAAAGGAGGTACAACTGCGAGCCATAGTGAGTGATATAAAGGAAATCTAGCTTTTGGGTGACTCATAGTTTCTATGGTCAGAGTAACAACTTTACCGTACTTAAATTAATACTTAGTTACATATTGTTTGTGTGATTTTTCTCACAGAAGTTGATATAAATTCTCTTTGAATTCCATGGTAACTGTTTTAGATTATTCTTTTCTTTAGGATTCTTTATTCATTTGCAGCTTAATATGGATTCCTTAAATGAATATGAAATTAATGATATGCTAAAGCAGAAGTATTTTTTTTAGTGTACTAAATGGCGTGTATATTTATAGGTAACACCTGATGACACTGGTGATCTGTGTTTCTCACGTCAAAAGTTGGATGATCTGCTTACCGTTATTAACAATAAATCCAGACTTAGTGAAGACGATTGCATTTGTACAAGTCTGGCATGGCATGTATTAACAACTGGACTGATGAGATAAACAAAGTTAGGTGAAAAGCAAATGGAACACATTTAGGAAATGATGTGTCTGCTGTCGGTAAAGATCACGCAACCCCCATGAAACAAGATAACGCCACTGATAACTTTGGAATTCTGGATTAAAATATTCAGCAGTGTGAGGATTCTGAGTGTACAGAAATAAATAAATAAAAGAACGAAAGAAGTTCACAACAAATAACAAGGAAGAAAAAGAAACAGATAAATATCTGTAAAGTAAAGAGAATGCATACTGAAAAGGACTCTGCTTTATTATGTAGCACACAGATTACAGGGAACGATAACATTTTTCTATCAGAAAACCTTCAGTCTATGGAAAAAAGACATACTTTCCCCAAAAGAGTAGGTAGAAAAAAAAGGCAAGGAGCAAGTGAAAAGGAAGAAATCAAAAACTAAACATGAAGGACTGAAAAAGATCACTGCAAGAAAAAAGAGGAGAGATACAGATGTTGACAACATGGTAGAAAATGTAAATGTTCCAAGGTAGCTGGATGAGAATTGTACTGTTGCAAATATAATAAGCAATGAAAGCAGTGGGATTAATAAGATTACTGGTGACGAAGATCATTCCTTCGTAACAATTGATAGACAAGATATTACTAATTAGAAGTTGAAGATTCTTCACACCTGGTCAGAAAAATATATTTTTCTAACTGGAGAATCAGTTATTAGAGAAACTGATACTTAGATTTCCAAATAGTGAACAGTGAATAGTGTTTGGCTTGCCAGGAGCAAAATTAGAGGATGTGAGACAAGTCTTAGAATGCCTTACTGTAAGGAAGTACAGACCTGTTTTTATTCATATCTGCAGAAATGATCTCATCCCTCTCAGATAGCATAGCTTGTACAGGTGTTAGCACATCTTTATCACAAATCACATATAGAAAGGAGAGTTACGTTACAGTGAATGAAAACACTTTTTGGGTAAATAACTACAAAATATCTCAAATGTTTTTACTGTAACAGACATTCTAACAAAAAGTCAGGTGGAGATGTTATGATAGGGATTAAAGCTAGTTATGAGACCGATGATTATTACATGTTCAGTGATAACACCAATACTATAGATTGTGTAAGTGTGACCCTAGAATATATAACAATTGTTGGAGTGTATAGGCCAGCAGAGTCAAGAGTTGATGGCCTAGAGGAATTCATACATTTCTTGCATGAAACACAGGAGGGAAGAATACTAGTGGCTGGGGACTTATATTTACCAGAAACAGACTGGAATAATATTGACTCAACAACATTAGTAAGGAAATTATTTACAACGTATGTTCAGAAACAACAATTGATTCAGATTGTTAAAAAGCCTACTAGGGAATGGAACATAGTAGACATTGTTTGTGTTCCTAAAGACATCACTGTTACTTCATGTTATTTCATAACCATTGATGTGCAGTGATCATGGCATTATAAAGGTTAATTTGTTGCTAGATAATTCTGCCAAATGAAATCTAAACCAACACGCAGAAAATTAATAACAGATTATACGAAAGTAAAACAGTCACTGTATAAAGCTAATAGGAAGATTGCATTCTGTGTTAAAACTGCAGAAGGAATGTAGAAGGTTTTGAAAGATAAATTGTTTAAAAGCAAAAAAAATAAATAAAAAAATGTTTAACTTTAGGACTGAGGAATACAATGTCAGGAGGCTATATTTCCATAAGAACAAGATACTTGACTAAGTTGAGAGACAAAAAAATATAAGAAATGGAAAAGAGATCAAACTACAACTTTGAAAACTGAAATAAACAAGCTGAGTAGACAAATTAAACATTGATGTGGGACAAGACCAAAACAAATATGAAGAAAAAAATATAACAATATTGAGCATACTAGGAAACCATTTTATAGATGCATAAGATGTGGAAGGAGAAAAGACATAAAATGGATAAACTGCGTATAGATTCTAAAATTTGTTCTGAGAAATAATACATTACAGATACATTTACAAAACCTCGAGCAAAACAGTTTGGCTCCACAGAGGGGATGATAAACTATTCAAGTGACATCCAGGTAACCTCAGATGCCGAAATCAAATTAGATTATATTGAAAAAGAACTGCACAAACTGGATCCAAACAAAGCACAGGGAGGAGAAGGAATTGATAATAATGACCACTTCAGCAAGAACTTACAGTACCATTGTCTTTATTATTTACTAAGTCATATAAATATGGGAAGATTACTCAAGATTGGAGACACACACTTGTTAAACCTCTCTTTAAGAGTAAGCAAAATAGGACAAACTCATAGGCATACAGGACCTTAAGTTTACTTCCATGCTGTGAAAAAATAATGGAGGATGTAATTTTGGATAAGTTATTGTCAGAACTGGAAATGCTGGGACTTGAAATATATATCAGCATGCATGTGTTGGATATAGATCTATTACAACTTGTAACATGATGTTCTAAAACAATATAATAACAGCTATGAATGACAAAATTGTGCTGTGATGTAATTTATATAGATTTAACTTCAACATTTGACAGAGTTATACACAAAACATTGGTCAATAAATTAGAACAAGTATGTATTTATGTACTATTAATAAGATGGATAGCAGCATGACTTACAAATATGACATGGCAAGTATCATACAGCAACTGGACAGGTGAAATGCTTGGTTATGGTAAAGATGTCCCACAGGGCTCTCTCCTAGGCCCTTACTTGTTTACATGGTATCTTTCAGACCTTTCTTTTTCATCTGAGGTGTTTTGTGCTCTGTATTCAGATGACTTGAAATTGCATAAATTGATTAAACATGTTACAGATGGGCATGCCTGCAAAAGAACCTAGTTAAGCTGACCATTTGTGAACAGGAGAATAATATGCTGAAAGATACATCAAAACCTAAGTATATGATATTTGGTAGACATAAACTGAAAGGTGAATATTTAGTACAGCAAACAGTGATTGAAAGTGTAGATTCATTTTTGCAGCTGAGTATAAGGGTAGATGTAGCTTTGAGTTTTTCTAATCGTATCAACCAATTAGATAATGATAATTATAGAACTATAGGTTACATAAAAAGATCTATAAAGTGCAGGAAATTAAAAATGATGGCATCATTGTTTGTTAGTTACATTAGACCCAAACTTGAGCAAGGAATGATATGGACACCCTATAAGTAAACAAGCAGGAGTAAATTGGAAGGAGTACAGCAGAAATATACCAAGGGTACCCATGGATGTGAAAATTTAAGTTATTATGAAAGACTAAAATATCTGAACTCGTACAGTGTCTCTTATAGATATCTAAGAGGAGATCTTACTCAAGTATATTAGGTATTTAGAGGCAACTACCTCTGAGAATGTTTGGGATTATCAGAAAGTACTAGAGAATCATCAGATAACCTAAGTAGGAGATTCTATAGGAATGAGAATTGTACTAATTGGTTCACTGCGAGAGCAGCTGATGTATGGAACAGACTACCAAATTACATTAAAGCAAGTACTAGTTTAGATATTTTTAAAAATAGCCTGAACACTTATTATGGGAATAACTGTTTTGGCATATTGGCAGGCTAAAAGGCGTTAACCTCAACTGCTTTTTTTCAGCCAAAGAACTGCACTACTAAACCAAACAACTTCAATGTTTTCTCTGCTGACAACACCACCATTGAAATCATCCACCATACTAAATTACTGGGTGTAATCATAAATGATCACCTTCAGTTTGATCTTCACATACAACACAACATAAAGAAAACCCACCAGAAACTTCGCTGGCACACTTTATAGGTTCATAGGTTCATAGGTTCATACTAGGCTATCTGCCCAAGGGCATTTATAAGCCTAGCCCATAGTTATGTGGCTTTCGCCACCCCTTTAGTTTGAATAAAAACTATGCCTATCATTTTTCTGTGCCTCTGTCAAGCAGTGGCACTGAGGTAATCCCTGGGGTATATCTGCGATCTCCCATCCATTGGTCAAGATTCCTCTTGAACAAGGCCAGCGAGGTGCTCTGCCTCACATGTACCGGGATTTTGTTCCACAGCATAGGGAGTCTCTGGGTGATGAATCTGTCCCTCCAGCACGTTCTATTTATAACAGTGTCAAGGTTTAAGTCTCCCGCCCTTGTGGTTCTGAGGGATCTAGATTTTTTGAGGTGAAGCATATTCATCAAATCTGGGTTTGACATGGCCTTATATGTCAGGCACAGGTCACCTCTGAGCAAGCGGTATGAGACTGAATAAAGCTGGAGTTCTTTCAGTCGGGCAGCATAAGATATTTTTGAGACCCTTTATCCTTTTGGTGAGGAACTTTTGGGGCCTTTCAAGCTGCATCAGGTGTCTGGTCAGATACATTCCGAGCGGGCATTGTACTCAATCATAGGTCTAATGAGTGATGAGTACAGGGGACGATGACCTCCTTGATCTAGATGTGAATCCCTTCATGATCAGGTGGGCGATATAGAAGGTTTTCCTAACTACTTTAGCAACATGAGTGTCAAGCGAAAGACTACTGTCAACTTGGGTCCCCAGATCCCTGATGACTTTTTCTGTGCTCAGTGGATTGTCACCTATATGGTAGCTAGGGGTAACCTTGTTTTTCCCGAAGGGTATGACTATGCATTTTTGGCGTTTAACTTCAGGCCATGGCTCTGGCACCAGTTATCCGTTTCTGTGAGGCCCTTCTGGAGGATATCTGTGTCAGATGTGTTTTCGACTATGGCCCAGTTTGCAGTCATCTGCAAACTTTGTCAGCCATAACCCTCCTGTGTTTGCTTGTACTTCAGAAAAGTAGATGCCGAACAAGAGTGGACCCAGGACTGAGCCCTGTGGGACACCACTTGTGACAGGCTTTGAGTCTGACATGGCTCCAGCAACTCTGACCCTGTGGGTTCTGTCGCTTATCCAGTTTGCAACCCATCTTGTGATGTATGGGTTTACATTCAAGCTGATGAGTTTTTCGATGATACCTGAGTGGGGTATTGTGTCAAGGCCTTTGCCAGGTCGAGGTAGGCTGTATGGACTGCCTTTCCCTCATCAATGGCCTTGGTGACTGTCTCGAAAAAGTCAACCAAGTTTAAGAGGCAGGATCTGCCTTTGACAAAGCCAAACTGGGTTGGATCCAAAGTCTGCAAGTTCCCTATGTCTTTATTTATGAGTTCCATTATGATCCTCTCCATGGCTTTGCAGATAAGGCTTGTCAAGCTAATGGGCGGTAATTTCCAGGGTCTGTGGAGGCACCACCCTTATGAAGTGGGACCACAGTCGCCGTGCGCCACTCCTTGGAGTGCGTATCCTGAGGTGAGGCTAAGATTAAACAGCTGTCCTAACTGTGGGTTTAATTCCTTGTTGAGTTCATGAAGCACACAGCCGGGGACACCATCCGGTCCCATGGATGCTGTGTTTTTGCCTTAGTGAGGGCAGTTCTCACCTGGGCGTTGGAGATGTTTGGGGGCTACAATCCTCTGGAATAGATATCTCTCCTTTTGGGGAGGGGAGAAGTTTCCACTGAACCTGTCAGCCAGTATGTTAGCAATGTGTGTAGGTTCAGTAATTTTCACATCATTTTGAACTAATTCTGAGCATATCTGGGAGTTTCCTCCTAGGTTTCTAACATAGCTAAAGAAGGCCTTATGATTGTCTTTAGAGTCCTTGGCGATTTTTCTCTCAAAATTTGCCTTGGATGATTTTATGAGAGCTCTTAGTTTTTACTTATAATGATCAAAGGTGTCTTACCTTTCAAGGATTTTGCTCTATCTTGTAGTAGCTTCCTCCTTTTGTTGTAGAGCTTGTTTATGGCTGGGGTCCACCAGACTGGATGCTTGCCTTTGGTACAGAGAGTCTTAGTTTTGTTTGGGATTGCCTGATCCATGCAGTCCTGTAGGTGCTGGTAGAAGGCATTTGTAAGTGATTCAGCGGTTTGAGTAATGTTTACCACTGGCTCAGGGGCCTTAAAGGAGACCACACTAGTTTTTAGAAGTGTGAAATGGGCTTTTGAGAAGTTTTTCACTGTGGTCTTTTTTGTTCCAGGTGGGGGCGGGATGAGGACCTCCAGCGAGATTAGTTTATGATCTGATCTCACCAGTGAGGGGTATACTTCCGGTGTTGAACATTTTGATCCCATGTTCGTGATGATGAGATCAAGTATGTTTTCACCTCTTGTGGGGATGGTGACTAGTTGTTCCATGGCATTTGAGTTTATGAACTCCAGGAATCTTTGGGTTAGAGTGTTCGGGCTTGAGTAGTGTTCCCAGTCTATATTAGGGTAGTTGAAGTCACCTAGTATGATGGTGTTTGGAGATACATTTATCCCTCCAATGTTTTCAGGAAGGCCATGTGAGGTTCCTGAGTTTGAGAGGGTGGCCTGTAACATGCTACAAATTGCAGAGCAGTCTTGCCTATGGTTAATTGCACCTGGATGGTCTCCGATGCATCGTGCGTTGACCAACCTTGAGGTGTGGGTGTCCTTTATGAATATGGACACCCCCTCCTTTCTTGGTGTTGTCCGGATTTTGGGGCGGAACGTATGATATGAGGTGAAACCTGTTAGTGCTGGGGTGCTCTCAGGAGCCTTGAACCAGGTTTCTGTCACAGCACAGACATCGATGTTCTCCATATTGAGAAGGGCCTCGAGTGCGTGCATCTTGAGATTGAGACTTCTGGCATTGAGCAGCATTACCCTTAGTTTTTCCTTTTGGTGTTCTAGGGTGGTAGGTTTAGAATTTGAGCCTTGCCTAAAAAGGCACTATGGGGTGGCAAGAGCCTTTGCCAATATCCGAAGCCCAGGGTGACAGGTGCAAGCCGTCCCTTGCGAAGCAGCGTGGCTTGTCCAGCATGTCATCCCAGGCAGACAGACATTGGATCCCCTTTGAATGACACCAGAATTTAAGCCAATTATTAAAGCTGATCATCTTATCACTGTATTGTGGCATCATTCTAGGTGAAGGTAGGATACTGCTCAAGGTCAGGGTCATACCTGCCTGGGCTACATAATCAGAGAGCTCCTCGACGTCCCTTTTCATGTAGTCCAGGAGGTGCGTCTCAGGTCGTTGACACCAGCGTGGACAATGACTGAGTCGTACTTGTACCTGCTGTTGAGAGACCTGAGTGCTTGCGTTATGTGGCGGATTCTAGCGCCCGACAGGCAGCTTACTGTGACCTTCTCCTTACTCAGTCTGGTGGACGTCAGTGTGTCTGACTATGGAATCACCAATGACAAGTGTGTCTGGCATTTTGTTTGGCCTTAAGGGCTGTGACTGTTTGACACTCTGACTGTGTGGTGTATGTGTTGCATGTGTTGGGTCGTGAGGTGGTAGTTGTTTGGGTGTCTGCTTTGGTGGCCTCTGCTGTTTTGGTAAATTTTTAATCAGAGCCTCCGAGTATGTCTTTGTGTGAGTATGTGTATGATTTGAAGTTGTGATGGTACCATGTGTGACTGGGTATGTATTGTGTGTGGTTGCCTTCTCCTCCTGTCTGGTCTTGCCAGTCCTATGTTGAGAGAGCTCAGCCTCCAGTTTGGCCGTATAGTTGCATCTCTCGCATGTATTTGTGTTTTGTGGGAGAAGGAGAGGATTGTCTGTGTACATGAGGCAATTGTAACATTGCCTCAATATTCCCAGGTTCACCAGTTGAGCTGGAGAGGACACTAGCAACTGATCCCTCGACATACTAGAAGTAGTGGATAAAGAACTTTCAAAGGACTCCGGGGGAAGTGGGTTTTAGGCTGGTGGGGTACTATCTATAATAAGAGTGCTTTATCAAGGTGCAAGTACTGTAGGAGTAAGTGCTAGGCTTTACAGATAGAGAATAGTCTACTTGGGAATCAAGTAGAGATGAACTTTTCAGTTATAGGATATGCTGGTTAGATCAGCAGTACAGTTTAGCGTGTTTTATAGCAGGGGCTGAAGGGAGCTAGGAATTGGCCCAAAACGACCAATGGACTACTAGTTTCTGGCTGAAACTTCACCAAATCGGACAAAAGGCGCTCAGTGCTTCCCACTCCCACTGGTAAGCAAAGAAACTTCCCTCCTTCCTAATAAGGCAATGGATCAGTAACAGGAACTAAAAACAAAGCCCAGGGATCAGCAACTCTGAAACTGGACTACTCTAGTTCAGTAAAGTGGGAAAACAAGAGATTTTTGTTTTATTACAGAGATAAGGAAAAAACAGACAGTAAATGCTATAAATGCTGTAAATCGGCTAGCACTTTAGTGTGTAGCCTACAGAAACAATTTGCAACAATTAGTAACTTAAAGTGCAATAAACAGTGTAAAATGCAGAAATCAATAAAAGTAGCAGTAAAACAGGCGAAATGCAGTCGCTAGCTTAATAACAGTGGGAAAGCCACAAAAAATACTTATATCTGGTAGAAAGTCACTCTTTAGCTCTCTGCTGCTTGGATCACTCTGCAGGCCACCACGAGGATCTGTGCAGAGTTGGTACAAGCTGGAAAACACGTGTTTAGCGTGTTTTATAGCAGGGGGCTGAAAGGAGCTAGGAATTGGCCCAAAACGACCAATAGACTACTAGTTTCTGGCTGAAACTTCACCAATTCGGACCAAAAGGCTGCTCAGTGCTTCCCACTCCCACTGGTAAGCAAAGAAACTTCCCTCCTTCCTAATAAGGCAATGGATCAGTAACAGGAACTAAAAACAAAGCCCAGGGATCAGCAACTCTGAAACTGGACTACTCTAGTTCAGTAAGGTGGGAAAACAAGAGATTTTTTTTTTACAGAGACAAGGAAAAAAGACAGTAAATGCTATAAATGCTTTTAAGTGGCTAGCACACTTGAGTGTGTTAGCCTACAGGTAAAATTAAGCAACAAATAACTTTTTAAGAGTGCAAAACAGTTAATCAACACAAAACAGTTTAAATAGAATGCAGAGCTGTATAAACAGGCTAAGATGCAGTCGCTAAGCAGTAAATATTCAAAAAGCCAGAAAAAAATACTTAAATCAGTTATAGCAAATACAGTTATAACAAATGCTCTGAAATATACTGTATATTTCCAATATGTTTGAGAAGGACAGTCAGAACACAAGAAGGTTCAGGCGAAAAAGAAAAAAAAAGTTTTGTTTTACTTTTTGAAAAGGTAAAAAGGAGGAACAGAAGGCCTTATCAAATGTTCTCTCTGTATTAAGAAGAATGAGCTAATGACACTAGACTGGGAGGTGTACAAACACATACTAACCTCTTCCAAAACCTCCCTTGCCAAAACTTTCTTTCTCTCCTCCCTGCTTTATGGCACTCCAGTACTTACCAACTTACAGAGCTCCTCTAGATCCAAAATGGAGCCCAACTTACAGAGCTCCTCTAGATCCAAAATGGAACAGTGCTGTAATAAAGTGGCCAAGTTTGCTACTCAAAAAATAGAACCCATCGCTGTCTGTCACTAAAAAACGAATCTGGCTAGAATTCCCCAGCTACCTACTATATACCCATCTCCTAACACTTCACAACATGGTCTACAATACCCAAGCCTGACCAGCACTAAATAGGTTTATTACACCTTACAACCCAAACAGGGCACTTAGGTCAGCAGATAAAGAACGTATCTCTATATACAAACCCACTAAGACAGCTGGACAAAGCTTATACTCCCACTATCTTGCAAAAGCATAGAACTCTCCCCCACCTACTGTGAGAACTACTGCTGACCTACCTTCCTTTAAAACTGTACTCAAACAGCACATGTTCAACTTCTCGCTGTGCCCTTGCTCTGATCCAGGCTAATCTCTTCTACATATCTAACCAGACTACAATTCTCGGTCACTTTCTTGCTATCTGTACTCCTTTCACTCTATTATTTAATTACATACCTATTTTCTACCTGCCTTATATTAATGTACCTGCTACTTTGTTGCGATCTGTATAAAGTTTTACTTTTCACATAAATATATACTTGTAACTAATGTAACTTTTATATTTTGTATATACTTGTCTGTATGCAACTGAAACTTTTCTCCCTGGGCCGCTGCTGAAAATGGGTTCTTTCTGACCCAGTCGGACCTTCCCGGTAAACAAATGTCAAATAAAATAAATTAATGCCTGTGCTTCAAATATTTATATGTTTGTAAAAAAAAAAAAGTAAAATATAAAAGGGAGGGGGGACAGCTCCAAACCTTGCAACCTTGCCACAGGAAGCACTAGCACTAACCAGCTCAGTAACTAATAAGTTATAGTAGGAAGGGTTTTTCTAATATATATTGAGGACTGTGGGCATTATTTAATGCCTGCACTGGTCTGTATCTTATAAGCTAAAGAGAACAGAAAGAAATGAATTAAAAGCCAATGGTAACAGTGGGACCAAGACACAGCGTTGGAGTCTCAGTACTCCTAGAAAGTCACTAGGATAGCAGCTTTTGTTCTGTGTTTTCCTGAAGGATATAAAGTATGAAACTCCAATGTCTGGCATTCATGACTGACTGTAATCATTTATAATTTATCAGTGTAAGAAAAAGGAGACACTGAGGATGGTCTAACAATGCAGGGAAAAGTATGTAATATATGGTATATGTGTTTGTTTGTTTGAATGTATGCATTGTGTGGGAGAGTGAATGAGGTGTAATACAATGCATCCACAGCCATTGTTAGCAACTGTAAGTAAATGCCAATCTGCACTGTTTGTTAAGTATTTACTGGTATTTTTCACTGTTTATAAGCTATCTGTTCTGCTTGTTCTGGTTTTCTCGCCAAGAAGTGTTTAAATAACTGATCTGTTAAGTATTTTAAACAATCTTTAGAGCTTCATTGATGATTTTCTGCTGTTTCAAACATTTTTTTAGTGTCTCATTGCATTTCTCCACTGTTTTAAATATTCCTTAGTGTTTCCCACTGAAACTAGGTTAGTTAGTAGTTGTAGCATTTTCCAGATACTGGCTTGTTACTTCTGGAATTTTTTGCAGTGGTTTGCTTGTTCTGAGCATGTTTTCCTGGCCATTTTGGATTGGAAGGGGCCTGTCTGCACTTTTGTGAAAGTATTGTGCTGATTGTGATCTGTTTGGTAAAGGGAGACTGGTCTAAGGCTTGGAATAAACATCCTCATTGGTCCTTTTCAGTCTTTTTAAAGTTTTTCGCAAGCTTTTAGCTTCTGGTATTTAGGCCCTGCATTTGAGCAAGTTTTTGCTTGTTTGCACATCGCACAGCACTGTGCACTGCCATGCAGTTCTGCAACAAAGCCAGACATTAAATTTAACAAATTTTCCCTAAAACCCAGGCAGAAATATCCATCCACTTACCTCATCCATGCATGATTCTGAATAGCCACCCCTTGTGACAACAGTCTTCAACCTAGCATTATGGACAGTTGGCTTACCCTTGTTTCTCCTGCTAACGTTGTTGACTTGGGTCTCTTGAGGTAGTGTAGCAATTGCCTCATGTACACAAACAACCCTCTACTAATAACACACTCTAGTACGGAGTTTGAGAGATGTACTTAGACCAAAAATCTAGAATCCATGCTCTCTCTCAATCAAAACAGTAACACAGAAAAGGTTGTCAACTTACACACCACTACATAAGCTCATAGTACCTCTACTCATACAAACAGTATGCATCAAACATGTAAATCCGCATTAGTCGAAGTCCTCTTGAAAAATGTACCGAAACATCAGAGACCTCCAAAACACAAGACTGCTACAAATAACACAGTTCCTACAGCACCCATGACACATAGCAACACCAGATTCTCACCCACCAAGGCAGTTTGGTGCAACATTCAAAACCCAGATTTTCTTGTTACTGGAGACTCCGCACTGAGACACACAGATGGCCCACTCACCAGGTTGGACAAGGAGAAAGTCATGGTCAGCTGCTTGTCCCATGCCAGGATTTGTCAGATTATGCATGCACTCAGGTCTCTCAGCAACAAGTACCATTATGACTCTGTCATAGTTCATGTTGGTGTGAATGACCTGAGATGTACCTCAATGGACTATATGAAGAGAGACATGGTATGTCCCTGGGCTTGAGCACCATACTACCCTCACCAGAATGATGCCACAGTATAAACAAAAAATTATTGATTTCAATAACTGACTTAGATTTTGGTGTCATTCAAAGGGGATCCAGTTCCTGTTAGCCTGGAAAGCCATGGTCGACAAATCATGCTTTGCCACAGCTGGTTTGCACCTGGCATCTCTAGGCTTTTGGCTGCTGGCAAAGGCTCTTGCCTCCCCTATAATGCCTTTTTAGGTAAGGTCTCAAAAACAGCATTACCAATTTGAAAGTAACCAATCAGAACCAAATAAGGGTTATGCTGCTAAATGCTAGGAGCTTAAACCAAGAACTACACTCCCTGGAAACACTTCTATCACTAGAAGATGTAGATGTATGTGCAGTCAAAGAAACCTGGTTCAATGCCTTACAGAGTCCCCTGGCCTTGCAAGGCTACAATGCATTCCACAACTTTAGACTGCAAAATGAACTTGTGAAAACAATAGGAAGCGGTGTTTCAATCTATATTACAGATAAATTCACCTCCCGTCTAGTTAGACTGGACAACTCCATGGAGTTACAGTAGGTCCACGATACAGTGGGTATGACCACTGTTCAAGTCATAGCTAGTTATAGAGCCCCTTCCATGGGTCATGATCCCCATGAAGCCTACTTGACCAAACTGGAGACCCAAATTTTACCGAACACACTGGTTATGGGGGATTTCAATTATCTCAGCATCAACTGGGAAACCTACACTAGCCCAAACTTGCTACCAGAAAAGTTCCTTGACTTTGTTAATTCAAATGCAATGGAAAAAATGTCCATACTCCAAGAAAGGGAACAAACATTCTGAATCTGGTCCTCACCAACATGTGAAACAGATGCACTGCCACAACTGTTGGACACTCATTAGTTAAAAATGACCACAAATCAGACACCTTCAAGCTGGCACTAACAGCAGAACTCACAAAGGGTGAAATCAGACTAAAAAACTTCACCAAAGCAAACTATACCCTCCTAGTTGGAGGTATAAATGAATACCAAACTCCACCCCAAACTGGAAGTGGTAACTATGCCTAAGATTACACAAAAGCTCTGAACAATCACTTGCATAAGTGTATAAACTCGGCCGTACCAGGAAAAAAGCCAGAGCCCCAAATAAAACCAAGCTGCCATGGTGGACATCCAGCATCAACAAACTTTACAATAGATGCAAAAAGCTGCTGTCCAAGAAAACAAAGGCAAGGCCCCAACAATGAAAAAGCACCCTCCTCAGCCTCAGCAGGCAAATAAGACAACTTGTCAAATCCTCCCAGGGCTCCTTTGAGAGAAACGTAGCAAGTACAGACAAGAATAGAAAAAGGCCTTTTACAACTATGTACATAACCTAAATGGTAGGACCCAAGCATGTGGAGAACTAGTGGCCAATGGTATCACACACACTGAACCCAGAGAGATAGCAAATCTGCTAGGGGATAGGTTTGGCCATAATTTCACTCCCTTATCCCCGCTTAACTTACAAAAAACCTTTCCCCAACCTCCCCCCACATATCTGAACAGCAGGTCCTCAAAGCCTTGTCCAAGGCAAAAAGCACAGCTTCTATGGGACCAGACAAAATCCCAAGCTGTCTTCTATACAGGCTAAAACATGAACTAGCATCACCACTAAGTACCCTTTTCAGTTGTTGCCTAATCACAGGCTTTGTTCCTTTGGAATGAAGAACAGCAACAGTTATTCCCCTCCACAAAGGTGGCCTAGCAACAGACCTGGGAAATTACAGACACATAAGCCTAACTAGCCTCATCTGTAAGACCATGGAACATATCATTATGGACTTCATAAATAAATACAATAGTGACCTCTAAACCCTGGATTCTAACCAATTCAGCTTTGTGATTCTGCCTGTTAAATCTGGGGAATTTCTTTGAAAATGTGATCAAGGCCATTGATGAGGGCAAATCTGTGCACACAACATACCTCGACCTGGCAAAGGCTGTCAACACAATTCCACCTTCAGGCATTACCAATAAACTTAGCAAACTGAATTTAAATCCCTTCTTTGTAAGATAGGTTGTCAACTGGCTCATAAACAGGACACACACTATCAAAGTGGGTCACTCCACATCAACCAGCAGACCTGTTACCAGTGGGTACCACAGGGGTCAATGCTGGGCCCTCTACTTTTTGGTATATACTTCTCAGATGTTTAGGTCAAAACTAAGGGGCTGTGGCTGACCAAGCTTGCAGATGACTACAAACTAGGTGCAATTATTGAATCCACAAATGATGTCAGTATACTCCAGGAGAGTGTCACACAGACCAACAACTGGTGTATTAGTTATGGTCTCAAACCAAATGTAAAGAAATGCATCATTGTTCCCTTTGGCACAAACAATGTCCTCTAACACTATCAAATCAACAACAACACCCTAGGTACCCATGAAGTGATAAGGGACCTGGGATCACAAGTTGACTGCAACCTTAACTTCGACCACCATGTGTCTTCTGTAGTAAGGAAAGATTTCTACATAGCACACTTGATTAGTAAAGGCATCACCTCAAGAGAAAAAGAAGTTATAACCCCCCCTTATACTCGGCACTTATATGGCCCATAATTGAGTATAACAACCCATTTGGCATGTACCATACTAAGCACCTGCAGCAATTAGATAGACCTCAGAGTTTTCTAGAAAACAAGATCAAGGGTGTCCAGCATGTGCCTTACACAGACCACCTAAAGTCCCTGTCACTATACTCCATATCATATAGACTTCTTAGGTGAGACGTATGCCTGGCCTAGAGAGCAATCCAAGACCCAAACCTAATTAACTTGCTGCATATCCATAAATCAAATGGGACTAGGGTTACCCATTCCAGGGACCTAAATATAGCCTGCAACTTAAATAGGACACTCTTTCGGGACAGATTTATCTCCCAGTGACTGCTGTGTCTTTGGAACAGGCTACCAATTCATACGAAACAGAGCACCTCTATGAAACTATTGAAGAGGAACCTGATCGAGTGGATGGGGCCCCATACATTCTTACTAGTGAGAGAGCCCACAACCCTCCTGGACATGGGCAGTCATCACTAAATGCAATCTTTGGTATTGAATAGCATTTCTATGGTATTATATTGGGGTGGTATGTATAGCATGCTGTGACCTTTGCCCTGTGTTCTATGTTGGAAGAACAGATAGTTTATACAAGAAATGGATATATGAGCATATGTATGATATATCCAGGGGCAGTAAAAAAACCCTCTGTGTGTACATACTAAAGTATGTCAAAACAGCTCATTTATAGTCTTTGTTTTAGAAGTGGTAGGTAATGATGTTGGAGGGTCCATGGAACACAAGAAGTGAATATCGAGAACTGTACTGGCAGTTAACCCTGGATGCAAGTACCCCTTGGGTACATTTCAGTAGCAGCAGTATTTAAACTTAGAGAATCTAGGCTTTAGTAATAGGTTCATAGGTGTGTACTAAGCTAATGGCCCTGGAGCCTTTACAAGCCTAGCCCATAGGATTACCCTGGCATTGTGCCACCCAACCTTAGTTCCTAGTGCCTCTGTCCAGTAAAGTCACTGGAGTGATCCCTGAGGTAAATTGTCTATTTCCCATCCACTCATCAAGATTTCTCTTGAAGAAGGCCAGTGATGTGCTCTGCTTGACATGTATGGTAAGTCTATTCCATAGCATGGGCAGTCTCTGGGTTATGAACCTGTCCCTCCAGCATGTTCTGTTGATTGTAGTAATGAGGTTGAGGTCTCTGGACCATGTGGTGTGGAGGGATTGGGATTTCTTCAGATGTAGCATTTCTAACAGAGCTGAGTCAGACATGGCTTTGTAAGTCAAGCAGAGATCGCCTATAAGTAGGCAATATGAGAAAGAGAATAGTTGGAGTTTTTTCAGTCTGTCCATATAGGACAAATGTTTAAGGCCTAGGATCCTCTTTGTGGGGTATTTCTGTGGCCTCTCCAGTTGTTGCAGGTGTTTAGTGAGGTACATGCCAAATGGGGCATTGTACTCAATAATTGGCCTAATGAGAGAAGAGAAGAGGGAGACAATAACGTCTTTCCTCCTGGATGCAAAACCCCTTAGTATTGAGATGTGCCACATACAGGGACTTTCTGACCACAGTGGCAATGTGGTGGTCAAAAGTGAGGTTGCTGTCAACCTGTGTTCCCAGATCTCTTATAATGCCTTCTGTATTCAGTGGACTACCATTGATGTGGTAATTCATGGGAACCAGGGTTTTTCCCAAAGGGGATGACGACACATTTTTTGGCATTGAGCTTAAGGCCATGGTTCTGACACCAGTTGTTGGTCTCAGTGAGGCCCTTCTGTAGGATGTCAACATCACTTGGGGAGTTAATAATAGCCGCCATCTTGCAGTTGTCTAATATCATACATATATTATCGTAAATAATATTTACTTGGGTCATGAATAATTATGATGGTTAAAAATACGAAGGGTATGATGTTTCACATACAATTTTTGCATTTGGCTTCTATATGTTTTGTTTACTTCTGAGACAGTTTTGGTTTAATATGTAGGGATATTTACTTGTTTATGTGATGCGTGTATGTGCATATTTACTTTATATAAGCACATTATGGGTAGTTTTAAAACAGACTTCCTTTTGTACTTTATTTTACATATTTATTCATATACATCTATGAAATGAATAGCTACTAAATGAAGAAGGGCAATTAGTGATTTGTTTGGAATGGAATTTGCAATTATAATGTGGGACGAGTTTTGTATATAAGGGTTTGGGTTTTTGTGTTATGTTAGTTCTGATGAAGTCTGTAAATCATTGAGAGCAAAAGTGCTAAACTAATAAACTACAATTTGGTGTTACTTGGCTTATATTTTGCTTGACTAGCAGTTGTTTTTTGGTTCTTTTCCCCAATGTAGGATTTGGATTTTTTGGTTTGCACTCTACTGCATTTGCCCACTTTTTATGGTTTGTTATTATATAATTCATCAGTAGATTGTATACCACATTTTATTTGTAGAGTATCAACTTTCTGTCTCCTGCAACAATTCAACTGATGCATTTGTGTTTCTGTAACATTAAACAAAAACCTAGAAAAATCCAGGAGAAAAAAAAATTATTCATAACAGGGGCAGAGTAGGATGTGGAATATGCTATCCTTAGTATCGTGTACAGTACTGGGGCCTCATTTCATGTATCAGACCCCATTCATTTCAGAATTGTTAAGGTGTGGCTTTGACAGTCAATATCTTCTGTACTGCAGAGATGCTCAAAATTTTGTGCAAAGGAGTTATAAACCATAACCGATTGAACATGTCTGATTGACTTTTGATTTCTCTAAAAGCCTGCACATGCCTTATTTCAAGGAAGTGAATAGTTGCTAGAAAAAATAAATAAATAAAAACCCGGTGTTTATGTAGCCTTGGAGTTGTAATATTTGAACATGTATATCTCTACAAAGTCTTGCATTTGGGAATATGTCCATTTTTCAAATCATGCCATAGATCTGAATTGTTTTTAGCCATGGACTAAATGCCAAGAAATGCATAATAGTATCCTTTGGGAAGTCATCAACCCCTGGTAACTATCGTATCGATAATACACCCCT